>NC_069365.1:87239891-87549456 GCF_021730395.1 Mercenaria mercenaria
TAATGGATTACATTTCAGTGATTGATCAACTGTATAAATGTTGTTTTTATAACCTAAATGTACCTACAAATGATTTGCAATAGTGTTTGTGTTTGCCAAAGTACCTGTAGAAGTATAGTATAGACTTACAGAAGTTAAAACTCAAATGCTGATAAATGTAACATTTAATTGCATCAGTTGCTACACATAAGTCAGCATGTTTTAATCTACACGTGCCTGTTTAACTGTTTTACAAATACATATTGAATGTAAATGGTTTAATTGTGTCAAAATTAATATGTTTTTTTTTTTTTTTAATATTTACAAACCTCAGAGGCCTATTTAAAAGTGAGCCGCACCATACTGTTTGCTTTCAAACCCTATTGCAATTAGAGAAACCGTTAGCGGATAGTATGGATCCTGACCAGACTGCGCGGATGCGCAGTGAAAAAAAAATTAGAATGTTATTTCTTGAAATGTTGATAGTTTTAAACCAAAGGCCCTTTAATGGAAAAATATCTTAACTCTTGACTTTAAATTATTAAAAAAATTCTGATATTGTTTGATTACTTTTGTCATGTATTACATTAAATTTGTTATATTAAAATTTGATAAATTTTAATGTTTTTTGAAAAAAATGCACTTGAACCTATTTAAATGGAATAGACACATGTCAGTCTTTGAATTATTGTAAAAAAGCACATGTTTTGCAGTTCTCATGAGATTTGGTTACCGGTTTGCAGCATAATTATACATGAAGGCTTATTACTCACAAACATATACAGATCTAATTGTATATTTTCTACCATTCTACCAGAATTTGATTTTTTATGGATTTTTTAAATCTTTAAAAAGTACTGAGAAAATATAGCAAAATAATGGTTGAATTAGTATACTTGATTTTGTGAGACTGTTGAAATATTACAATTCTTTTTCATTCTTAAGACTGTATCAAAAATTCTTATTTTCTCATGAAATTTATTCTTAAACCAAGAGGGCCATGATGGCCCTATATCGCTCACCAGAGTTGATCTGGTCTAGTTACCTAGTTTTTGACCCCACATGACCCAGTTTCAAACTTGACCTAGAGATCATCAAGACAAACATTCTGACCAAGTTTAATGAAGATAGGATCATAAATCTGGCCACAAGTGTGTTTACAAGCTTTTCATGTGATTTGAGCACGTGAACTAGTTTTTGATCCTACATAACCCTGATTCGAACTTGACCTAAGGTTCATCAAGATAAACATTCTGACCAAGTTTCATGAAGATAGGATCATAAACGTGGCCTCTAGAATGTTAACAAGCTTTTCCTTTGATTTGAGCGGGTGACCTAGTTTTTGACCCCATATGACCCAGTGTCATTCTTTTTCTTGGAATCATCAAGATAAACATTCTGACCAAGTGTCATGAAGATAGGGTCATAATTGTGGCCTCTAGGGTGTTAACAAGCTTTTCCTTTGATTTGATCAGGTGACCTAGTTTTTAACCCCACATAATCTAGATTCAAACTTCACCTAAAGATCATCAGGACAAACATTTTGACCAAGTCTCATGAAGATAGGGTCATAAATGTGACCTCTAGAGTGTAAGCAAGCTTTTCCTTTGATTTGATTGAATGACCTAGTTTTTGACCCCATATGACCCAGATTCAAACCTGACCTAGAGGTCATCAAGGCAAACATTCTGATCAATTCTATGGGTTTCAAACTTAAAATGTGGTTTCTAGAGATATAACAAGATTTTCCTTTGATCTTGCCTAGTGGCCTAGTTTTTTAATTCCACATGACCCAGTTTCCAACATAACCGAGAAATTGTCAAGGCAAACATACTGACTAAGTTCCATGAAGATAGAGTCATAAATATGGCCTCAAGAGTGTTAACAAGCTTTCCTTTTGATTTGACCAGGTGACCTAGTTTTTGACCCCACATGACCCAGATTCGAACTTTACCTAGAGGTCATCAAGACAAACAATCTGACCAATTCTCATGAGTTTCAAACTTAAACTGTGGACTCTTAGAGTGTTAACAATATTCCTTTGATCTAACCTAGTGACTTAGTTTTTGACCCCACATAATCCAGTTTTTAACGGGACCTAGAGATTATCAAGACAAAGATTCTGACCAAGTTTCATGAAGATAGGGTCATACATGTAGCCTCTGGAGTAGTTTAAACATATGTTATTGCAAACGATACATGTTTATAATACAAATAAACACATGCGTTATTTTAACATTGATTAATGAGAATTAGAAAAGCATGTTAATGTATACATTGAAATCAGAAGCAAAAGGGTTGGGCCACAAGTTTTTCCAACATTAGCGACGGCCCTTCCCCAAGAGTAGATTAAGGTACCAGATGGATCTAGAATTTAGTATAAACATATATTGTTATACAGAGAATGATGATACAACAACAAAAAATACAAAACAAAAAATGTCTAGTTCAATAAAGAATGACAAAAAGCTGAAGAAAAAAAAAACTAATGAAGATTTTGAAACCTGATCAACCTCGATTCTCGTGTCTCGTGTGCCCCCGGAATTTACTGTTTTGATTGAGATCAGCGACTAAGTACTTACAATCATGATAAGGTACACGAAAAAAAAATAGTTATTGGACATTTCAAAGCGTCTAGTTAATTTAATAAATCGCTGGACTTCTTAGAAGAGAGTAGAATTTTCTTCATCGGTTAAATAATCAATACCAAAAAGCATTTTTCTACTGTTAAGAGGATGATATTGTCTAGTACTGGTAAACAGTTGGAGTCTTTGGTTTATGTATAACGGACAGCGAAAGAAAAACTGTTCAGCATCTTCACACAAACTGCCGCACGTACATTGTGGATTATCGCGTAGATGATTGTTGAATAAGTCGTTATTTAAGTTACTGCATTTGTTTCGTATTCGGGCATGATGCACTTGCAGGAAGCGGTCACCTACAAGAAAATATGTAGGGACAACGGGTGGGTTAAATAGATTTAACAGCTTTCTTTTAAATGAGGCGAAAGTTTTTGAATTTCGAGTTTCTATATCTAAATCATTCCAAAGCTTAATTGATGATGGCAGTACTGATCTGGAATAAATTTCAAGACGACGGGCCACAGTTGCGTAATCGAGATGATTTCTCAAGTTGTACGAATTCGTGTCACTATCCATATCAGGTAAAAGTTCATTTAAAAGCTCGGTAATTCGCCATTTTTGTATTTGAAAATAAGAACTAGTTTTTGTAATTTACATCTATCGGATAATGAAACCCAGCCAATTTCATTTATCAGGTTATTTATGGAAACAGATCTTGTTAAACCGGTTACTTTTCTAGCAGAATCGTATTGGATTTTCTCAAGCAATTTTTTTTTCGTATGCTGTACAATTATCCCAAATAATAGAAGCATACTCTAAAGTTGGCCTGACGAAGGAGATTTAAATTTGATTGAGAGTTGCTGTTTTAAGTTTAAATTTTAAAAATTTCATTGTCCCTAATACTTTAGATGCTGAAGAAGCTATGTTTGAAATATGTGTGTGCCAATTGCCATCATCACAAAATGTAAGATGTTTGTGTGTTTGAACATAGCTGAGCTGAACATTGTCAAAAAGTAAGGAGGGGCTAGCAATATTGTTTTTGGCCAGAGTAAAAGACATTACTTCTGTTTTAAAGGGATTAAAATTTACTATAGTCTGTCCCACCTGATTTTGGACCTCCGATAATTTATATATACTGTATATAAAACTGTCAAAAATGACATCGTTAATCCCAGACGGTTAATATCTCTAGGCACCTTTTTCATTTTTGTTTCAAAAAATGTAAAATGAAGTTAAAATTCAAGATTTTATGTTTTTCCCCCATAGACTTGCATTGTAAAATGACGCGACGTTCATTTCAAGATGGCGGCGTCCATACAAACGTCATTTGGGGGATTGCTCACAGTTAGCGACGTCAAATATATTTAATGTTGAATAACAGACATGAAAAATTAAAACAAACTTTGTCAAAAACTTGTAGTATTTTCTTGTACGGAAGACCCTGAATTAACACTTTACTTCAATTAAAGTTATTTCCGTTTCAGGTTTTCAGCTTTTTTTCTGAAAATGTGTTTGTACTTACTCGTTAGCATTGACGTAAAATAAATACATGTCTCAAGTCAAGTGCGTATCATTGTTTCAGCCGTAGATATCATTATAATAGAGTTGGGGACAGCGGAGATGCGCGCAACCCATTTAACTCATTTTCATTATTGGTTACTGTTGTTTATAATCGTATCAAAGGTTCGGATGATAACAGTCTGTTAAAAGGTTGTTTTTAAAAAGCATGAATACATGTTTGTGTACTGACTGGTGCTCACTATTTTTAGTGACCGTTCGATCAAGGTAAATCATTATTCCTCAATGCAATTAATGATTTAAAATATACATATTTCAATTTGAGACAACCGCCTATATAAGGGACTACGTTAAACAAATTAATAATTGCCTTTTTTTCTTTATAATAACATAATATCAGTTTTTCAATTCCATCCTCGCGTCTTTATTTCTCATGCTCGGCCGTTCAGTGAAATCCAAAGTGGCATGTTAAAACATTTTTGTGCTATTGATAGGTATGCATGATAGACCTATAGACAAAATAATATATATGAGCCGCGACATGAGAAATCCAACATAGTGCATTTGCGACCAGCATCCGCGCAATCTGGTCAACTGCCTACTGCAATTAGAGAAACCGTTGGCGAACAGCATGGATCGTGACCAGATTGCGTGGATGCTGGTCGCAAATGCACCATGTTGGTTTTCTCATGGCGCGGCTCAAATGACCTTTTGAATGGGTATTTCGTTCTTCAGCTAGATAAAAGAAGCATGTTCAAACGCGTCAGTTACTTTCATTTTCGTTGATATAAAACACGTGATTTTGTGTTGTTTTTTTTTTCACCAAGAAGTACGTATACGAAACATTACTGCTATTGCAAACGGGACAGTACATAGCTATATCGAAAATACAACTAAAACACGTTGAACGCAAAACAACAACAACAACAACAACAAAAAACACACACACACAAAAAGAAGGAAAAAAAAGAAAAAAAAAACAACACAAATAACAGTTTTTCCTTAAAAAATGATTTGTAGCAATTCAAACTTTATATAGATATTCAGTCGAAAAATTCGTACTTGCGGGAACTTTACCGTACTGTGTATAACACCTTATTAAATACATCTACTCATCAAGTTGATTACAAAAATATACTCAGGCAAAAATGACGGTATCAATTGCCACAACTTGTAACTAATGCAACTGTAGTCTACACAGAATATCACTGCGGTCATGTACATAAGCCGTGATATAGTCACATGCCAAATGAATTTATTGTAGGCCTATCATACGAAACAGGCCCGGATAAAGAAACTTTTGACGTGGGGGCGGGGGGTGGCACCAGTCTAGAACGAAGATGTCACCGCCAAGGTGCATAGCGAGGTATTCGAGGGGATGCCCTTGCCCATGTTAGGGGTTTGGGGGTATGAAATGGTGTCCTCTGGTGCATTTATTAGTTGGTGTACTCCTCTCATTTTAGTGGGGTCAGGGGACTCTCCCCTGGGAATCTTTGAAATACAGGCATATAAAGGGGGGGGGCACGGGCCCCCTCCAGCCGGCCCTGGATCATGGCATGCGGAATCTCATGAAACTTTAGAACTTATGTTGACAGCGAAACATTTGTTGGTTTTCGTGTTGTTGTTTTTACGCTTGGTTTTACGTCACACTGACACAATTTACAGGGGCGTACCTGGGCATACGCCGATACGTCTGTACGTCGTACAATTAAATTCGACACCGGGAAAATAAAACTTAAAGTGTGAAAAAAATGCAATAAAATGTAAAGCCTAAAGGGAGTTAGGCGGCTATTTCAAGTTCTTCGTTTAACAATATCATCTGCATGAGATTTAACAAATTCGTTTTTGAAATAGATTTATTGTTCCTGCAATTATCTTGTAAATGGTAAGGGTAGATTCCTTGCAAGCATAAGGCACGGCAAATACTGCCAGAGCCGCACATCGCCAAAAAGGCCCGCCTTAAATAGAAACACAGACGCACACATGCATGCACGCACACAAACATACTGCGATGACAAAAGGAACGCTGTTGGCACTGCCCAGGAACGGGCAATGGTAACACCTTCGATATTTTTCTTCAATCGAAATCATATATTGTTTACAAAATTATTTTATCACCAGGGTAGAACCAACGACATTCCGTAAGCCAGCTGGATGGTTTCTTCATATGAAGAATTCAACGCCCCGAGTAAGGCTCGAACCCACATCGTTGAGGTGCAACTGATTCAAAGTTAGCGACCTTAACCACTCGGCCATAGAGGTCCCAGGTAAAACATTTGTATTCAAGCATGCAAATGGAAAACAAAAATACTTGAGTCATCTGTGGTTGCAAGTAAAAAAAGCTTGCGCTTAATATAACATTTAACGTCAATATCGATGTGCAATTCAATATATCAATCTACATTCAGATCAGGATACCGAAATACCAAAGCAATTTACGCAGTTTGAATTCTCGTTTGCAAAAATTGATTTCTAGAAAATGTTTACTTTCATGTGAGAAAGATTTATCAATGATTATTTGATAAAACCTGACACATTCGCAATGAATGGGTAGACGCATTAAATTTTATCAAAAACCTGTCAAAATCGGATGTAGAAGTCATGCATGAAACTAAAGTTTAAACATTACGATGATTTCAAAAACGATAACGACAAAAATAGAATATCCTTACACAATCCAATCGAGACTATCTCTTTCTCTCTCTCTCTCTCTCCTACCCCATACTCGCAGCATCGCTGTTGGCTCATGGTTATCTGGCGTTCAGTTAAAAATCATCCAGGTACGCCCCTGATTTAGGTCATTATGGTGACGTTCCAACAATCATCCTGTACACTTTACAGGTAAGAAGTCAAAATTTCAATTTATAGATATAACGCATCTTCCGTAACCGGTAACGTCAAGGTTGTTTGTTTTTGTCGGTGATAGAAAAATCCCTTTTTACACGTTTTCTTTTAAAGTAGCTGTATCGATATAGATCTACATAACGGAAACAAATTAACTATTTTTCTAAGATTTAGGTCTGGGCTCAAACTTAAAAGCAAACTGAACCATTCCCGCCTTTGATTTAAATTTTATCCACGTAGTCAGACTGGCACAGTCGACAGCTAATTTGCTTTATCCTCTTTGAATTCGGGACTCAGTAAGCTTCAATATTTACTTAATTAATTTTTGTTGGGGTAGCTATGCGTAAGAGAGCCAACATGTGCCGTCCATGCACTTGATCGCTCGAGATATTTAGTGACGTCATATATTGTATGCCATAATTGGAATTAATTTTAGCGTTTGAAAAGTTATTGTGTCAAGGCGAGCTTCTTAAATATGTAGAAGGCTATATTCTAAGGAGGCTGAAGCAGTTGATGTCTTTGTATCGTACAGGTTCTTCCTGGATTATGCATTTAGGAAATACTGTGATTAAAGATATTGTTTCAAATGCACATTTCAGTTATTTGCCTGAAATTTTTCGAAAAAAAAACAAAGAAAAATATCAAACAGGGAGTGCCACGCACCAAAAGCGCAGCCTCCTCAAAACGAACCCCCCAGCACGCAAACGCGTGCACCACACACACACTCAAAGCTTACACATCAGGACAAAACGAACAACACACACACACACACTCAAAGCCAACACATAAGGACAAGACGAACAATAAGCATACACACACGCGCGCACACAAAGTCAACACACAAGGACAAAACGAACAAACAAAGGAACACAGTGGGGCACCGCCTTGGAACGGTCAGTGGCAAAAACACCACTGGGGAGTTTAAACCGGTTTATGGTGCGCACCCAACCTCACTCTTACCCCCACCATGTTCCAAAGACATGGGACAGTGTAAATAAAAGTAATCCCCTCCAGGTGAATCTCTAACACACGTAATGGAAACAAAAAGGCATGGCATGTAAAACACAAAAATGCTTGCGTAAAAATATTTAAAAGCAAACCTTAAGAACCAAAAACGTATGTACTCAATGCCTTTTCAGAAGACAGAGCAACAAGAGAAACACCCTTAAGGGCCCAACGAAACAGGCCAGAAGACAAATATCAAAACAGTTCAGTCCTGGTAGGATTTAAAAACTGCTCATCAAAGAGTCCTCCCCCTCTTACGTCAGACGCAATCAAAGAGGGAAGCGTAGTGTCCAATTGTAAACGGGTTGAACACTAATCATGCGGTATGTCTCAAAACAGTTGGGTCGTAACCTCTTTTAATAAAACGTTTGATAATCTTTTCAAATACATTTGGAAAATTACCATGACCCAAGATCTTACGAAGTTTGTAAACCACATCCCCATAAAAAACGGGTTTAGAAATACCTTCTCGCAGAAGTGTCTTTAAATTACTATTGAATTTTAAAACTAAATCAGAATTATGATAATAAAATTTAGTAAAATATTTACGCAATGTGTAATAACGGTAGCCTTGCTGAAGAAGTTTACTTGTAATATATTGATTACGTTCATTGAAATGCTTGACATGACTACACGCTCTGTATTCAACTTTGATTTCAACTCATTTAGATTTGAAGATTGAATACTGCTTATGCCGGTGCTAGGGGGCGTGGGCAGTGTTGCATTTTCCATAACTGCTCATGAACAGACTCAATCAAACCGAGTCTGCAATTTTCTCTGTTCGCCTTGTTCTCGATGCTTCCGAGGGATCTACTTTTCAGATTTTATTTTACCCAGATTGACTGGATCAATTTTCGGATGATGGATTTTCAGTGTAAAACTTCTGACTTTGAAAATTGTGCATTGAACTGGACATCGTTTCGAAGGATTTAAGGATAAATGGAATATAATGATTAAAGGAATTTATAACTGAATACTTTACTTAAGGATGTACGAGCGTTTTTTTTTTTCAGGATATCCGCCATTTTGAAAAATGTTTCTTCGAATATTGCTTTCTAACAAAAGTTTTGCCAAAAATTAATGCTAAATAATTAAAATATGGCTTATAATGTACCATTTAACCAAATAGATTCTACTTTTTGCGAAAAAAAAATTTCACCCTTATTTTTGGCTGACATTTGCCTAAAATTGACGTAAGATTTACAATGGGGTAGGGGTAGGTAATTTCAAATATCTATTAAAGTAGATCAGGTTTGGTTTTGATATTTTCCTGACTGGTACATATAATGATAAGCTATCATTGAAATAAAAGTTTTCAAGATAGCACTTTATATTATCTAGAAAATATAAATTAAATCAAAAAGAACAAAAAATATCAAAATTCACCAGTTTTAACACTTTTTTCTTAATAAATCTCTTAGATGCACGGTGACCCCAACTTTTTTTCTTTTCATTTTGAAGCATGTTTGTGTGTCATTAAAGCTGCAAAATATTTTGAAAATCTTTACGTCAGAATTTTTTTTGTAGATCTAAATACGTTTTTTCCATTGAAAATAAAGTGGGTGGGGTAATTATGTCAACATGTAAAAATGAAAGAGGTTTGTTAGTGACATTTATGCTTATATAATACTGACATCACCTTATATTCATATTAACTTGCAAGACCTGAAATCCTTACAATATTAAGTGGGATATTATATGTTTTATAAAGTACCACCATTTTTTCAATTTTACAAAATTTCAGAAATGCTTAAACAATGGGTTAAGAAAATGCCCTATAAAATTAAAACGAGTTCGGTGACCTGTGTTTTTTCTTCTCTTGTTTGTCTTGGAAACTAATGTTCTTCAAGCTCACAGAGTATGAAAAAATTCTTAACGATAGAAAAAATTCGTTCCTACATCCTTAAAGTCTAATGGCCGGATTCTTTCGTGCAAAGTAAGTTCTTTTTCTCTTTTTTATTTTTACATTTTTCAAAATTTCGTTTGTATACTAAATTGTAAATTCTATTTCAAACCCATTCTGTTTCTTACGTGAGGAAAAGTAACTAGAATCTAGGTGTAAAAAATAAGTGTGAAACGTCCCCAAGGAATAACACGTGAAATTTTCCGAAAATCTCCAAAATAGAGAATATTTGGCAATGGCGACCAGAAATAAACAACAGCGAATTCCCATAGAGAAACCGAAATTTAGTCGCACGGGAAAACCAGACGATTGTTTCAAAAATCCTTGAAATTCTCGAGGGTGACTTTTTTTTGTTCACAAAAACATGTTTTATGTTCGTTGATCCCATTTCATTTCTTCATATCAGCCCAAAGTTGAGGTCCAAAATTAGGTGGGACAGACTATAGCCAGTTTTGAGCCCAATTTGATATCATATGTAAATCATGGTTTAGTATTATTTCTATATATTCAACAGTGTCAGAGCTAACGGCGAGTGAACTGTCGTCAGCATACAGCCGAGATATACTTAAAAGAGACTCGGTAATGTCGTTTACGTAAATAAGAAAAAACAAAGGCCCTAAGACTGATCCTTGAGGCACTCCTACATTTACTTGTGTTTCACAAGAATAGGAAGATCCAATAAAGGCTTTTTGGGTTCGATTGTTCAGATAACTAGTGATCCAGTTTATTATGTTTCCGTTTATATCACATTGTCTAAGTTTGAAAGTGAGTCCTGAATGCCATACCCTATCAAAAGCTTTACTTATGTCGCAGAATATAATACAAGTAGATTTTCGTCCATCAAAAGCCGAACAAATTTGATTATATATATCAATTAACTGGTAGACCGTCGAATGGCCTGGAAGAAAACCTGACTGTTTATCATATATAAGATCATTTGCATGTAAGTAGTTGTATATGTATTTGAACACTACTGGTTCCATGACTTTACCCACGCAACTTATAAGAGATATAGGACGGTAGTTTGATGCAATATTTTTATCACCTTTTTTAAAAAGGGACATTACATGTGCACCTTTCCACAAATCCGGATAAATGTTTTCTTGAATTGACCTATTAAAAATAATAGTTAATGGTACACAAACTGTTTTACGTGTTTCCTTTAACATGCGATGACTTATTTCATCCGGCCCGTTTGCTTTGTTTATGTTAAGGTTAGACAGGACATCAATAGTATCTTGTTCAGTTATTGTGATATTTTGTAGTTGTTTGTCAGTTTTTCTAGAAAAAGTTGGTAAACTTGCTTGCGAGTCGTCAACATTTGAAACTGACGAAAAATAATCGTTTAAAGTATTAGCTTTCTCAATATCTGTAAATGAATACGTGCCATTTTCATTTAATAAAGGAGGGATAAAATCACATTTTGATGAATTTTCTTTGACGAGCATTTTAACGATTTTCCAATATTGGCGAGGATCATTAGAATTAATATCATTTAGCGTAAATTCAATGTTATTAAAGAACATTTCTTTTGCATGTTTTTCATATTGTTAACTTTATTACGTATTTGTTTGAAACGTATCCAATCGAATGATTTACCAGAGTTTGACGCTATTCGTTTTAAACGGTCACGTTTTCTAGATGTTTTACGTATTTCAGAATTATACCAGGGTCGGTCTCGTGGGCGAACGGTTACATATTTATAAGGGACGTTCGATTTAACTAAGTCTAGAAACGTTTGGGTAAATTTCAAAGTAGCCGAATTTATATCTTCACTGCGTAGGAAAGACCAGTCAGTGTTACGTATGGATTCGTTTAACGACTTGTAATTAGCATTATTATAATTCCAGACACGTCTTTTGTATGATGTGTTGGTATCGCCAATCGCTTTAAGATATACGTAGGTGCCATAATGATCACTAATATGATTGTCGGTTTCGAAAGTACCGGAGTGAAGATATGATATGTTTCTTGTAAGTCCAATAGGGTCCAGTGACGTTCTTGAGTATGTACTAATTCTAGTAGGCTCAGTAATAATATTTTCCATATTATTTAAGGTTAAAACATCTCTATATTTGTTATTATTCATGTTTAACTGGTCTTCATTAATGTCACCTACTGTTATTATTTTATGGTATAATTCTGTCGCTTGTTCAATGCAAATGTTAAATCTATTCCAAAATTCTACAGGGGTATTAGGTGGGCGATATATAGTACATAATAGATATGTTTCGTTTTTGTTCCTGAATTCAACCCACAAAGACTCCGGAAGTAAATATTCTAGTTCTTGGACACGTCTGGATATTAAATGCGGCGAGACATATGTAAGTAGACCACCTGAATGGGTAGAATTGTCCTTTCTGTACAATTTGTCAAATCCATCAAGCATAACTGTATTATCTTGTATATCGATTGACAGTTTGCTTTCTGTAAAACATAAGATGTCATAATCAGAAAAATGTGTTTTTATGTAATCTAGTTTATTTCGTATGCTTCTAATATTTTGATGAAAAATAGAGATTGTCGAATTTTCTTCATTGTTATTTGGCCCCGGATTTAACTCAACGTCTCCAGAAATTACAAGCAAAAAACTGAAATATAAACGTGCAATATAGGCAAAAACGGATATAGTTTTGCTAGGAGGATCGCTTGAATGGTATATTTTGTTTTCTGGAAAGGCTGGTGAATGGTAAAGGCAGAGTTGATGACTATGACAGGTAAGTAGTACAACTATAAACGAAAAGTAATAGTTGTATATAAAGGTATTCGATTTTGGTACAATTTTCTTTATGTACGATTGTGTACGCAATAAGAAACCTAAAACTGTGTAAATGAAAAAGTGAATTGGACGCATAATAAAGATATACGATTTTGAGAGCCGCTGTAATCTCATATGAAATAGCCCTATAGCCGATCTGTATGAAGCTAGGTCATTCACCTGTTAGGTAATAGATAGATGTTTATAACAAAACAGAGAACGGCTAAAGGGCAATGCATGTAACAGTAAACTAACAACGGGCAACACACGAGACAGAGTGGGCTTGACAGGCTTAGGACCTGAAAAAACGTTAACGAAAACAAAAATAAAATGCACAAAGATAACATTGTGTGGAGAAAAAAAAACACAAAATAAAAATGAGAACAAAATGAGAACAATTAGAAATATTACCGAAGAACGCTAATTCCTGAATACATTTGATTGTAATAGCCTAGGTGACTCTTTAATTACTAAGCGTGTTTGACTGGGCAAGTGAAAAACTAAACAAACAAACAAAAAAGAACAGGTGAAGTGCTCTTAAAACATAGGATTACCATAGTAAGTGTTAACTTGCTGAAAATTCGTGACCAGAAAGAAACAGGTAGCCATAATACTTGAGATACCAGCATATTTACTACTTGCTTGTTTTAATTTACTTACTAAAACAACATTTTGGAACTATCAGAAAGCGTACTTTTTAGAATAACAAGTTTAAATTTGTGTTTCGATTGCTGATAGAGTATTTAACATTATATTACAACTTTGCACAAATAAAGAAAAAAAGAGAGACAGAGAAACAAGACAAAGATGATGGAGATTGATGTTATAAAAATAGCAACAACAGCTCAAAAGGGCATAGAGTACTGGTTAATTGGTCTGACAGTTCTTTTATCCATTTTATTATCATTATTATTCGTTGTAAAATCATGGAGAAAAGAAAAGAAACTTGTCAACGACTAGTATTACGAGCACATTTAAAGTAAAAGACATGAGCGCACTGAAATATTACCATTTACAATGTCTGTATAGCATGCAAGTTTATTACAATATTATTCAATAGCATGCAAATTACACCATAATTTGATACATTAAATGTTCACGAAGCGTCTTTGACAAAACTATTATGGTACATTTAAGCAGTACAATGGCTTTCTATACAAACTATCCGCATGATAATCTTTAAATTATGCATAATGCAAACTAATTATAGCAGCCGAAAAGCTTTTCAGAAATAAATTTTAGGTATGAAATAAAACTTTCTTTACAAACTATCTGCCTGATTATGATAAACTTCAAATGATGCATAATGCAAAATAATTATGGCAGACGAAAAAAAAATACTTTTCAGAAAAAGATTTATGTTTGAAATAAAACATTTAAGCAGCACTGTAGCTTTCTCTACAAACTATCTACAAAATATACTTCAAACGATGTATAATGCAAAGTAATGACCGCAGACGAAAAACATTTCAGAAATAAATTTATGTTTAAAGTAAAACATTTAAGCAGTACAATAGCTTTCTTTACAAACAATCTACATGATTATGATAAAACTTCAAATTTTGCATATCGCAAAACATAGTAGCTTTCTATACAAATTATCCATGCATCATACAAAATGATTATAGCAGACGAAAAAAAACCATAAAGTAATAAAATAAAATAAAATCAAATCATTAAAACAAAAAAAAAAGAGAGATTTGTTTGAGCACGTATTTATGAATCAATGCTTCATTTCTTTATCCGTTTTTATTTATTTTCTTATATTTTTTAATTTGAAATTTAAATAGTGATTCGTTACTTCTTACTAAACAATGCACGAGGTAAGACGGCTAGCAATTTTAAATGTCGTGATAGTGTATACTGTGTTAAGGTTACGAAGAAGGCCTTGAGCAACAAAATCAAACAACAACAAATCATAGAAAGAAAGATTTGTTTGACATGAAAATTGAACAGCATGTAAAACATGTATATTACTTTACGAAACAAGTGTCAGTATACTGATATAAACATTGAATTCCAGAAAATGACTGTCTATAGGGGCCCCACTTCCGGACAGTCAAACGCCTTTAAAAACTCACCATTTTCAAAGAACTGTTACACATGTTCGTTTTGATGCATTTGCAATAAATGCGAGTGGTGATATTTCACATAACAAGGTGGAACATAGTTTTCAGCAATTGTTTATCTTTACAAATTGCATTAATTTTCAAAGGGAAACAACTTTTTCTCGACGATTACTTAAAATAATCGGAAAAAGTTGTCTCCCTTTGAAAATGAATGCCATTTGTACCCAAGTATTCCGAAAAAGTTGTCTCCCTTCGAAAATAAATACCATTTGTAAAGAAATAAAGATAAACAATTGCTGAAAACTGTGTTCCACCTTGTTATGCGAAATTTCACCACTCGCACGCTATTGCAAATGTATCAAAACGAACATGTGTAACTATTCTTTAAAAATTGTGAGTTTTTAAAGGCGTTTAACTGTCCGGAATTGGAACCCCTTTAGGCAGTCCTTTTCCGGAATTCAATGTTTTTATCATTATACTGACACTAGTTTCGTACAGTAATATACATGTTTTACATGCTGTTCAATTTTCATGTCAAACAACTCTTTCTTTCTATGATTTGGTGCAAACGTTTCATTTGATTTGACCTGGTGACCTAGTTTTTAAACCCACATAACCCAGATTCGACGGGGCCAAAAACTAGGTCACTAGGCCAGATCAAAGGAAAATTTTGTTAACACTCTAGAGGCCAGATGATTGTTGTAACCATAGCAACTTGAAAAATATTTTTTGACAGTCAAGTTTAGTAACCATACAATACCTTAAGGGCCAGTAACAGTTGGTTCTGAGTATTTCCAACTGCTTTTTAACTCAAAACTAGTTTACCCAAAAGAAAGTAAAGTGCATACAAGGCTGTTGAGAACAGACCTTGTGACAATGCTTTTAGTTTCATAGATAACTTTTGTGGTTGTATCTTTTTTAATTCTGACCAGAATATGCTTTAGGTGCCTTAGATACATTGGCAGCTTGCAGATGAACTTATCTTGTTTCATAGAATACAAAATTGATACAAAATTGCTTAAAAAAGGTCTGAATTATAATTTTCTTGTACGTTGCCATGTTAACGGAACATACTCTTTAAATTCTAGAAAAAGTTTTGGATAGTATGACTTTGTAAAATGATTATACATGAAATACTTATGTTTTGCTTACTAATATATCTGGCAATGTAATATCATTTCAGGTTATTCTGTAATTTAGGCATAAATGAGTTTGCTGAAAAGTCATTTTTTGTCAATTTTCAAAATTCTCTAAAAAGCTGAAATATGAATGACCCACTAAATTTCCTCCTTAAATTGAAATGGATATCATTACTCTGCTGAATCCATACAAGTATTATATTCAGATCTGTGCACTTTTTTTTATCAGAAGTTAAAAAATGTACATACAGACCAATTTTTAAAGATAATGTAAAATCTTAAAGTGGGGTATTTATAAAACTGTTGCTTCTGAAACTATGAAAATGTTGAAAGACAATATTTGTTTTAAATATTTACTTCAGGTATATATTTCAGGCAAATATGAAAATTAGTGCTCTATTTCAGACATATAGACCGCTATGTGTAAAGCAAATTGTAACATTTTAGTTAAATTTGACTCTCAGAAATTGCCATTTTTTTGCAAAAAGTATAATATTCGAGTTTCCATGGTAACCAGAGCTGATGCATATCTTTTCACCCTAAATTCTTCATATATGGCTTGAATACTAAAAAGGGTGCAAATATGAAGTAATTCTGGGACTATGAGATTCCGGCCCCTTCTTTGATTTTTTGGTGCTTACAGAGAATTGGTCTTGATAACAATTATTTGGTATGGAGATCTCATAACCTTTTGAAACAGGGTAGGATAAAACTTATGACATTCTTCAATTTTGTCTTAATTATAATGACATTCAGAAGAGAACTTTAAATTCGTAAAGCGGCTCCTGTCAGGGCCCATATTCATAAAATATAGACTTTTCAAGACAATTATTTGAAAATAGTTTACGTAAATGTCTATGGTTACAATACACTTTCTATTAAAACATTTCATGACTGATCAATAGGTTTAGATGCCATCTTAATATTCAATGAAAATATAAGTTACATAATTCAAAAGACTGATTTTAGAGTGAAACAGACAATTCTAAGAAAAGCTTTGATTCTAGTCTAAAGTCTGAAAAGTGAATTTTTCTACCGAGATGCTTTATGAATATTGGGCAAGGTTGTTTATACTGAGTGCAACTTAAATTTATGAGTCCGTCAAAAGATGTGGACTGAAAATGATATTTTAGAATGATTTGAGTACAAAATGTTTATTCAAATTCCTTTTTTTCCCTACACCACATTCATTTGAATAGCAATTTAAGTGCATTCTACATATAATTAAAATTCGTGTGTTAGTATAATAAGCTATTGTTTGAATCTTTCAGGTTTATTTTTCATTTAAAAAAAACTATATATTTTACTAAAGAAAAGACAAAGTTTTTGAGGAATGTTCTTCTGGTCAGTTAGTAAGTATGTCATATGCAGTATTTTTTATTAGATATACGTGACTATATATACTTTGTGTCTATCTGTTACTATAATTATCTAAGATAAAGATATATTTATATATCTTTATATATCTTTATATAATACAAAATCAAATGTTGCTTGTATTCGTTTGCACCCACATTATTTCAATATTTAATATAATATTTTAAGTTTACAAATAAACAGTAGCAATAAAGCATAATACATAATTTTGTAAAAAGGCTACTTACACAGCAGTGTTCTTCTTTACATTTGCTGCAATATCCTACATTTCAGGAGAATATGGAAGTTTTCTATTTGCTTAACTACGCTCATAATGGTAACATATATTTGTCCTTCTTTACAACTCCATATCTCTAGCTGCATTAGTCGATTCATACAATGACATCGTAAATTAACTCGCCCCTTCTACAAATTTCCAACATTTTTATTGGTCCAGTAACGTCACATGTTTCCCCGGTACATTCCATATCATGCCGGGTAATTCAAATTTCCTATTAATTGTTTATAAACGTTACAAATGTCCACAACGCGGGAAGCTTAATTTGTTATATCGTTTGTTGCATATAAACTCCCCAGGCAGTGTATATACCGACTCAGGTCAATAACAAACCATGTTCAAGAGAGAGATTTACAAAAGTCTTTTGACTAACTTCTTTATCCTGTTAATATATTATATTGTTGTAATTAGTATGTATATATGTGTGTGTATGTATGTATGTTAAGATAAACATGGTTTAAACGTACAAACCATATAACTAACTATATAAAACTTCAATTACTTCTGGCTACAACGGAAAACAAAGGATTGGGATATATTAAGAAATACTTGATGCGGATTTGGACTTATCGCCCCGTAATATTAAAATAAAGTTTTGTAAAATATTAGAGCATGCAAAATTTTCTATTTCATTTCACTTGTACACGACAACCGGTGTTAGCTTGACCCATTGGACCAATACGATCTTTAGTTAGAAATTAACGTACAGAAAAGTACCATATTTCGCATAATACCGCTGTCGGACATATATAATTACTATAAGTATTATTATCAATACTATTGATTTTATTATTGTTATAATTGTTATCATTATTATCATAACTATTATTTCAATATTAATCAAACACTCTTTCTACAAACAGATACTTCAGTAGTACCTTTACCAAATATTTTACATTTAAAGGATTCGCGGCTATAATTTCCAAGCATTTTTTATTTGTTGGGTTTGACGACAAATCGACTTCCTAGGTCCATGACTGAAGAAGACTCCAGGTGCAACTCCGGGCATTATTTCAACATGGGTAGGTTCTTGGGCAGAACCTACAACCTTCCATAAGTCAGACTGACTTAGTCAGTGTAACGTCTCTTATCCTGGCTGAAATAGTTTTAAGCTCCGGTTGCCATATATCACATTTGGCTATCTTTTTTACATTTTTATCCAATGTTCCAAACAAGGTTGTACGCTTTTCAATATGGACCTAGTCAAAATGTAGAACTTTATATCGCGGGTAGCCAACGAAGATCCTTCAGTACTGGTGTAATATGACTAAGACGGGACGTTCTAGTTTTAATGCGTGCTGCCATATCCTGGACATCGTGACGTTTGCTCAGTACGATATTATAAATACCATTTAACAGCGCGTTAACATGGTCTTGTCGCAAGGTAACCAGACCATCGACTACTGATGTGGTAGTATCAATGGTTATGTATCACCTTATGTAACTCAGTCTGTATATTTGTTAATATCCGGACCCTCCTGTTGTATTGCATATGTCTAATCGGCCTCATCTAACTGGCAAATACTAATGTTATTAGGATACATTTTCGTATATTTATTAGAAGTGATTTGTTTGTGATAACGACAGCACATTCTTTAAATTGAAGTGACGAAGTGCATGTATAACCAGGATGACATCGACGTCTAATGTAAGACCACACACACAGGTAGATCTAAACTGTAAATCGTAAGCCTAAAGAACTCTGGTGTATCTAATAGCACCAAAGTAAGAAGGAAATGTTAGGCTTGTTAATTTCATAAGACTCAATCAAACCTAATCTGCTATGATTTTGCTATATATTATTTATGATTTTTGTCCAAATATGCAGTCTCAAAAAATAGAATCCTTGATCTAAAGATGAGCTGGTTGAAATTCGGGGAATTTACCTGTTTAATTACATCCAATGAGCGAAAAGATTTTTGTGGTAACGGTTTCTTTGAATAATAAAGTAGTTACTTTACGATCGTGTCATCTGTCATTGGAAAAAACATATTTGCGGTAATACTTGCCTTAAAGGTATAGGGAAGTTATAATTGTTATTTACGATGACATTAATGACGTTAATTGAAAATAACATTCAAGATATATCAATATAGAAACAGATCAGGGTATTCAATTACACTGCTTGTTAGGCCATGACATATTTCAATATCTATTTTACTGTATCTGCAAATTCAATATTTCAAATAGATTAATTTTGTAATAAAGGTTCTGAATTTTGGCAGAATTCTGCACCTGTTTCATAAAACTACCAGAGAATACTTAGTGCAAAAATACGTATGGGCCGTTTCATGACAAAACCTGTATTAGTGACTGATATAAGAATACTCATAAAGAACATTCTTTTACAGTTAAAATGTAAAACTTTTAGAAAATTATCTTCATTATTTCAAGACTTACAAAGCTTTTAAGTAAGTCACCGAAGGCATTTAGAGACGTGACGATAGGAACGTCATGAAAACAGTATGACGTTGTCGTGTATGACGTGTATTGTTCATGTTATTCATGTGCCAAATATGTGAATAACTAACTAAACATCATTTGTATGTTAAGAAACAGTTTAAAATGATTGTACTGAAAAATTACTTTATCATATATTTTTGGCTCCACCACAGGCTTTTTATCTCTACACTTCTATTTTCTCATGGTGTATGGGTGCTCTAGAATTTATGTTGCCATGACAACACAAATAATATTCATTTGTAAAATATGGTAGTTTTCAAATACAATATAACACAATTTTCTTTTTATATAACATACTAACATAAGATTTAAGTTTCATGAAAATTAATCTAGAATTGAGACCTGAAATTTGTTGGAAACTAATATTCTTCAGCCATTTTGAACTCGATATTTTAATTACTGACGAAATCTTCCAGCGCAACGTTGTTTTCCCAGTGCCGTTACACTTGCTTTTAAAATTGACAACACCTTTGAAGTTTTACAGACATTTAGAACAATCTATTGGTACTTACATTTCAAAATTAATAAATATATAAATATATATATAAATCTGGTATAATAATAATAATAATAATAATAATAATAATAATAATAATAAAATTGCAGCACAATCTCATTACACAATATCAAACTTGATCCCGAGGCCTCCATGGCCGAGTGGTTAAAGTCATTTACTTGGAATCAGTTGCCCCTCACTTATGTAGGCTCGAGCCTTGCTCGGGGCGTTGAATTCTTCATGTGATGAAGCCATTATGCAAGGTCGGTGGTTCTACCCAGGTGATCGACCATGTTAAAGTAATGCACGGTAGGGCACCTGGGGTCTTCCTCCGCCATTAAAGGCTTCTGTTGTAAGTGAGAGCACTGAAACTATAAATGGCATATATAGAGAATAAAGAAATATGTAACAGTTTTATCTTTAAATATATAAATAGAGCTATATTGACATGAGCAATTTTGAAAAGACCATTTCAATATATATTTAAAAAATGGCATATACGTGAAGCAAGAAAAAGGTTAGAGAATATCAAAACCAAACGAAACGTCCAAAAATATTTGCTAAAGTTTTGGAAATGAAAGTTTTTACTTAATAATGCACTGAATAAATAACACTAAAACATGCGTCAAGAACAAACATTGATTTAACACGTGAAGGTATGGACCAAATCAGTTATTTACAAACGACTAGCATCGGGAAAATGATTTAACAAAATGTTAAATGAATCGTCACCTTGGCGCAAAAAGTACTGTAACTGACTTTTTCAAAATTTTACAGTAGACACAAAAAACTGATTTGTTTATTTCCAGTAAACCTTTTAAATTCCATACCATAGTGTGATGTTAGTATTATCAGGCATATTTAATTTCTTTTAAACATTATAATCATTCATTTGACCATAAAAAGTAATAGAGAGTTTCAATTTACTTCGACGCGTACTGCGGACCACGGACTACGGACTTACTATAGGGGTTTTCTCAAACTGTATATGAGGAAGTTATGCATAACTGAACAGTTGCATATTTAGCATTCGGTTCTAATGCCGTAATACTGTTTTCATTCAAAATACCTGAGGAAAGATAGCTATAAGATTTATCAATATCCGTTTTATTAGCTCATCTGATTTTTTGAAAAAAAATGATGAGTTATTGTCATCACTTGAGCGGTTGTCGGCGTCGGCGTCGGCGTCGGCGTTGCCTGGTTAAGTTTTATGTTTAGGTCAGCTTTTCTCCTAAACTATCAAAGCTATTGCTTTGAAACTTGGAATACTTGTTCACCATCATAAGCTGACCCTGTATAGCAAGAAACATAACTCCATCTTGCTTTTTGCAAGATTTATGGCCCCTTTTGTACTTAGAAAATATCAGATTTCTTGGTTAAGTTTTATGTTTAGGTCAACTTTTCTCCCAAACTGTCAAAGCTATTGCTTTGAAACTTGGAATACTTGTTCACCATCATAAGCTGACCCTGTACAGCAAGAAACATAACTCCATCTTGCTTTTTGCAAGATTTATTGCCCCTTTTGGACTTAGAAAATCAGTTTTCTTGGTTAAGTTTTATGTTTAGGTCAGCTTTTATCCTAAAGTATCAAAGCTATTGCTTTAAAACTTGCAACACTTGTTCACCATCATAAGTTGACCCTGTACAGCAAGAAACATAACTCCATCCTGCTTTTTGCAAGATTTATGGCCCCTTTTGGACTTAGAAAATATCAGATTTCTTGGTTAAGTTTTATGTTTAGGTCAACTTTTTCTCTTAAACTATCAAAGCTATTGCTTTGAAACTTGCAACACTTGTTCACCATCATAAGCTGACCCTGTACAGCAAGCAGCGTAACTCCATCCTGATTTTTGCAATAATTATTGCCCCTTTTGGACTTAGAAAATCATTTTCTTGGTTGAGTATTATGTTTAAGTCAACTTTTCTCATAAACTATCAAAGCTATTGCTTTAAAACTTGCAACAGTTTTTCACCATCATAAGTGGACACTGTACATCAAGAAACATAACTCTATCCTGCTTTTTGCAAGAATGATGGCCCTTTTTAGACTTAGAAAATCATGGGTAGGACAATATTTCTATTACACAAAAAAAATCAGATGAGCGTCAGCACCCGCAAGGCGGTGCTCTTGTTGTATATGAATTACCAATATATTTTGTCTTACAAACTTTTTAACAGTGTGGGCGCAATTTTAAAAATTTTCACCCTTTTACTTTTTATATCGCTTTTTATTAATGTCTTTCGACTACCGTATTAATGAACAAGAAGCTAGAGGATCTGTATCGCAAACTTGTTCTTTTTTATTTGAAGTGCTGCAACTTATTTATATGATTGCTGTCAATTTCGTGAGGGTCTAGCAAGTATTCTCTAGCAGTAAAAACGGCTGTTGATCTAACGATCAACATACACTATAAACCAAAATTTGAACCAATGACCTTCTGGTGAGGGGACAGACAATCTTCCCTTGCACCACAAGATGTTCACCCGATCCATATGCGTAGGGGATCACAACAACATTTTTGGTATCTAAAATGTATATAGTGTATATTGAGCATGGGGTTTCGTATTGTAGCACGCGCGACGCTGAAATGCTATTGTACGACGCACAATTTGGAATATGCACGGTACGATGGTGACATTGTAATACACCGCGGTGGTATTATATATTCTTAACTATTTCAAACCCTACAAATTCAGTTTTATACGATACTGAATTCATTCAGTATTCCCGGTCACCCTATCATGATATACGTGATGGCTACATTATGAATTTTTAAACCAATATAGACCTTGAGTTTTCATGAGTTTAAATCTTTGTTCAAGTTCCCTGAAGACAAGTATCTACATGTACACATACCATTTTTTCATGTGTTCGACTTAAAAGGCTTTGTCAATAATGATAAAAGGCTAGTCTCGACTTCTAAGCTTGTTGTATCAAATGAGCACACAGAATTGCTCAAATGGCGTCATAGGAGTTGATTAAGTCAAAAATATAATTTTGTTGACAGTTTTATGCATTTACTGGCCATAAAACATTTTTGGAATATGATCGGAATGTTGACCTTGGACGCTTCCCAGGCCCTTTCTTCACAAAACAATTTTAGGTGTCAGCTGGGTTTTAGATTGAAATGTTGACAGCTAGTTTTAATGGTACTTAAAGATTAAATTCCAGCTGAGACTGACAATCCATACTGAATAGTCACTTGAAAATAGTCATGAATTTAAATATTAAATTGTAACATCCAATATTGATATCAATGACAATGTTTCATGATCAAACTCGGCTGGGACTCAAAATGTTTTGAAAACAGAAGCCCAGGAATTCAGTCTTGGCGTGATCTCAGTCATCAAGATCGAGCTTGCCTCGATCATTTTGTAAAATCTGATATCAGATGATGTTTATATGAAGATGATATTCTTTTTTTTTTAATTTTCAAACATGCTAATACATATCTAATACAGGATGTTGCCGCTAAATTATTGTAATATATCGGATCTCGTTTCGACGGGGATGAAAGATGCATGTATGAGAACTTCCCGTATGTTTTGACAAAGTGTTGAACTAAATCATTTAAGATAGTCCATTAAAACTTCTCATGATTTTATGTAACATTCTACATTTATCAAACATTAATGAAAAACAATGACTTTTTCCATACAGAAGTCTACGAGAACACGGCATTTATACTATGCAACAAAAAATAAACGGACGTTTGTTTTATTCAGAATGTATCAATTTTTTTCACAATTATATTTTGTACTGCTTTTTTTCTTATGTTTTTGTTAGTCTAGGAATCGTATGGACGGACACAAATTAAAACAAAACTGTTTTTATAGGAATCGCCGTTATCTTCAAATCCATGTTTCAAGTTGCATATTTTAATGCATGAACATATTAAGGTGAAGTATTATCGTTGTACTGTGGGTTCCAAGTTGTTTCAGTCGCGCGGAAGAAATGTCTTAATATCAAAACAAAATGTTAAAGCATACGGGTATTTGAAGAACATTCTTAAGGCAAGTAAAATGCGACAGGGTATTAAGCTGAATCTAGAGGCATCCTACATGTAGACATTAATGTAGCCGACTCGTTTAAATGTGACATGAACTAAAAGTAATAGAATATGACATCTGAAAATTGCGATTACATGATTGTGTTAAATGTAGCCTGTTCACTATCCATATATTTTCAAACGTATGTATTGTATTAGCAGATGATTATATCACAATACATAAATGAAGGCAAAAGTTACTACACATATAGGTAAAGAAACATACATACCATATGTATCTTTTTTCTTGCGAACCTTTAAATATTTTGAGAAAACCCCTACTGTAAGTACGCAGTCCGCTGTCCGCAGTCCGCGTGGAAGTAAGTTGAAAATCTCTAATAAGATATTCTTTTCCACTTACATGACACTTTGCGCTAATTTCATTACACGTAAAAAGTCATGTAAGTGCAGTTACCAGAGTTTTTGCACCAATTTTAATGTGAAATAGCCAAGTTACAGTATTTCACATACATTTTGAAAATGCTGAGAAAAAATAAAGCAAAATACATTGTGTTCATTGCTTATTTTAATACATCAAAAAAAATGTAAGTTGAAGAAAATTAACCTAGTTTGTTTTTAAACTTTATTTTGAATAGTAATCTTTTGTATTAGACTAGAGTAACAGCTTCAGAAACAGTTCAATGACTATATTTTGAAACATCAACACTGTCTGCAAAACTTTTTCATAAGGTAGACTCATTGCATTTTTCAACTCTGTCTGAAAACAAATGCATACTATATTTTAGCCACAATTTTAATAATTATAATAACCAGAATGGAAGTTACAACAACAACAGTGAAAGGTCTTTTACATGAGTGACAAGTTCTCATAAAAGTTATGGTAGGCAGATGGAATTATATTCTTTCTGCAAAGACTTATAAGCAAATTATTACATTTTTCTCAGGTTTAGTTTTAAAGTAACCAGGCGTACTGCTCCTTCGAAGTCATACTCTATCACAGGGTCCTCAATAATGAATTTAATTTGTTTTATTACCCTCCACCTATCTTGAAGCCCATTGGTGCAAATATCAAGGTTTTTGATGTTGGATTCCCTTAGCTTAAAGTAAAAAAATATCCAAAGTAATTTCTGTGACATGATATGGATTTTTACAACATGCCATTTTTACAATTGTTGCAAACTGTGAGGTTGTGTAAATTGAGATGTTTTTACCTACACGTTCGATACAAGAATAGCCAAATCATTTTGATTTTGGGTTTGAAACCATTCTAAAAAATTTATGTGGCTGATTTCATATGCAAAAGTTTCACTGTGTTCAACATCATGACAAAAACGTAACGGTTATGGTTCTGACCTGAGCAATTATCTGAGTACGTTGATACATATTGCATACCTTTGTCTGTAATGTTTTAAAGAAGTGAAAAACACATGTATCGGCTTCATCAGCCTCTTTTTGTTTTCTGGCAAGTTTTTTTTTTTTTTTTGTAAAATGTTGCTCAAAATATGTGCTGTTCTGGTCATATTCTTTGTTTTCATGCATGTTTTTGTTTGCAAAACATGTATTACACTGATCTCTAAGGACATTTCCTTCTTGAGTTTTAACTGCACAACCTTTAGCGCAGTTGGTGACCTGTTACTTACTTACTTCCTTACTTACTTACTTACTCTTTTTTTTTTTTTGATAAATATAAGGGAAAATCCTAGTTAATTGAATAAAAAGGTTTCAGCATGTAAAAATTTAAAATGTTGGATTGTATGTAATGGAAAGGCAAATACAATGAATAACTTCTGATTACAAGTAAAAAGACGAAGAGTAATGAAAATGCGGTATGTTACCGTTTACTTTTTGCAAGATGTATACCTGTTTTATTTTATGCTTCTTTGTGAAATACAGGAATAAAACAGTGAAAAAAATGATATAGATTTCACTGTTTCAGAATCATTTTTATTTTTATACAAATATGGAACTGCACTTGAATGTATAAATAATCAGATGCTTTTTGCAAACATACTTCAGTAAAAAATCTTGAAGCACAAACAAAGATATACGCTCCATTGTAACAAAATGTAAAAGAAATCTGAAATCTTCATATAACTATTTGATAGCTTTCCAACATAGAATGATATCAATACACATCAAGACAACGGTCATCATGACGCAAAGCATTTGACATTGGGTGTTTAGAATGGGTTAGTTGGTTAAAACCATTGAAAATCATAAAAAAAGAAAATGTGTTTGTTTTACCTGTAAGATAGAAATATATTTCACTTGTGAATGCCATAATTTACATTTTCACTTATGGCTATGCCACTCATGAAAGTTATTATATTGCATATGGTGTTCATTCTGTGATATTGCGTTCTTACATTGAAACAAACAAATAGCCTCGATATACTGTCAGTTTATATCTATTTTGTAAATATATCTACAGGAAATCATATTTAACAACATAGGCTACCAGACAGAAGCAAAGAAAAATATTTGTTGAAATATTTCATATAGAAAAATGTTATTTTTGTTAAGATCAGTCTAAATCCGAGTATTTTATCTAAATAACTCAGAAAAAAATACGGATACCTATGATTTTTACATTTTCATTCTGTTGTGTATGATGAAAGCCACTTTTAAAGTAAAAAAATCTGTACACATAGAATAAAAAGTATGTTGTTTTGATGTCATCAGTGACCTCATCAATGAGTATTTATTATATAATTGAAAAGAGGAATTAAAAAAAAACTTGCATTCAAATAAGCAGATTCTGTCAGTGTAAGCTTTTAACATAAAGCTTTTGTTATTTAACCCTTAGCCTGCTGGCGGCAAGTGATTCTGCCTTTGCGACCAGTGCAGACCAAGATCAGCCTGCACATCCGTGCAGTCTGATCATGGTCTGCACTGTTCGCCATTCAGTCAGTATATTTTTGGTAAACACCCCTTTTAACAGTTAATGGTACTGTCCAAATTGAAAGATGGACAAGTTCATTACAGAAATTCAGCAGGGTAAGGGTTAATAACACTATTTTTCAAAAATACTTTGATGCAAAAAGTATGGTAAGTGCAGTTACAATACTTTTTGCACCAAATAATTTATAGTAAATTTGAAGATCTTTGGTGCAAAAGCTCTAGTAAGTGCACTTACGATAGCTTTTGCGCCAACAAATTTTGACATGCAGTTACGTGTTTATTCTTTTTTGCCACAAAAAAGGGTAGTTTTCATCAAAATACAGCTTCCAAACTTTTATGGATAATGAAAATTGATATTTATAACCTAAAAATGCCAAAAATTGTAATTCGCAAAAAATGTTAGTTACATGACTTTTTGTGCCAAGGTGACGAAATGCGGGACAGTTGAGAGAAACGAGCATTTAAATATCAAATCATTTAAAATCATGTTGAATAGATTCGAAAACGTATCGCTGTTTTTCTTGACTTTATTTGACATGTGCCGGATTTGAAAGTTCTGTCATATAGAATGGAAGATGTTATTCATTGCAAGGATTGAAGATACATTTAATTATCTTTTAACCGCAAGTAATAAATAAATGCAGTATAATGCGTTTGTTTCAAATAAACACACTTCTTTCTCGCAAAATATTTCTTTCTTGCCTTTGTCTTTACCTGTGTGCAATGTCGCGCTAGTGCTTATTTAAGCGATAAAAACTTCCGGGTCTGGTAAATTGTCATTGACGAAAACTTGTACTGCATGAATTAATTAAGGAATCGTTTTGGAAAATATATTAAGGTGAGTTTAAATAAATTTTTGTTTTCGTTCTTTTTGGTGGTAAAACCTGTATAAGATGCATTAGTTGAATTACAATGTATGTGAAAATCTAATTTTATTTTCTAATTTTGTTATTCATTCGGATAAAATTATCATAACTATTGACAAGGTACCCATCCACCCCTTGGTATTTCTTTGTCAATTTTAAACAGGAAGAAAAAACAGCTGTAATTTCGATGATATCATTCTGAGGTTTACACTCCAGGATTTTGTATAAAAGGAAGTGGGAGGAGCCTAATTTCAAATGGTGACTGTTTTTTTTTTTCAACATTTTGTATTCAGATACCGAATAAACTATCTCAATTAACATTTTGTTCTTTAATTTCTAGGTGAAGCCATAAGAAGCTGATACTTAAGACAACAGAACATGGATTGCAAGGAGACTTTCAAAGCTTTCTTTGGAAAATTTGCGTTCTATATCGCCATACATTCTTGGAAAGTGTGCATCACCAGCTTTCTACTCAATGGTTTATTGGGACTTGGAATGCTAAAATTGCCTGGCAAGAACCTCCTCAATAACGATATTGAAGAAGTCTACATGCCAAGAGAAACGAAAACGCAGGAAACGGAGCAGTTTATACTAAGTATATTTCCGGATTTAAGCAGTTCAGACTTTTATTCACATCAGGTTGTTAAACAGCCGTTGTATGTAGAACTGATTTTCTGGAGGAAAAACAAGCAAAGTCTTATTAATGGCTCGTTATACCACGATTTAACTTCGTTAATGCAATATGTCAAAAATATTACCGTGCAATCTGCAAATGGAACTGCTTTCGATTTCACCGATTTATGTGCCTTAAGGAATGACAAATGCGTCATTGATGGAGAAGATACCATCAATAAATTGAGCGAGTGTACAGATGGACTATTACCATTGAACAAATTTAACTTTGAAAACAATACTATTCTGGAAAATCCGTTATTTCAGTTTGCAGATTACAAGGTTGTGAACGATACTCTCGTAAAAGCAACGTATTTGAAAGTCCGTTTAAACCTTCGCCAAGACACTACATTATTTGCACAGCTTTCCAAACACTGGATGGATCGTTTCATAACTCACATGAAACAATTCTCGGAACAATGGCAAAGCAGAGATCTCTCATTTACATTCGCACACTCAAAATCATTTTTTGCGGAGCTAGGAAACGATACATATACAGATATACCGTACTTTTCATTCGTGTTCACTATCTATTTCTTTTACATTGGGTTCGTTATGTCTGGCGGAAATATTCTTGCGAAGAGGGCCAACATCGGTAGAATGGGAATCATCGTTACACCAACCAGTGTGCTTGGTGCATGGGGTCTGCTAATGGCATGTGAGGTCGAATTTACAAATACAATAGGCATTGTTCCACTCTTTATTGTAGGTAAGTACAATTTAGATGTTACTGATAACTTGTGGTTTTACAAAACACAATTTCTGAAATAAATTTATACGTTTAGAAGATGTTCATTGTTTAGCGCATTTATATTGCTTGATAAATCTTTTCCATTGATTCGAAGACTGCCGAAGACTGACATATTCTACATGTTACTTTGTATAACACTTGATGCATTTATGATTTCAGAACATCAAATCATCAACACAATGATAACTCTTTCGCACCTGTCTGACGTAAATGACAAACCCGATGCCAAACAGCGTTTAGAATATGCTGTAAAAATGTCAGCTATTCCCATAACTACAACAATGTTGTGCTATGCTGTCCCGTTTGCTGTGGCAATTTTTTCAAGGTTTTACGCTCTGGAGCTCGTAGGTACTTACGTAGGTAAGACACCATTCATAAAAGTAAATATTATGTTCGTGTGACTAAGCATTTATAGTATTCACACTTTGTTAATCATAATGTAAATAGTATACAATTTGATAAGCGTATTATCACAATGAAGCTTATATTTTCGGTTGAATAAGAAAGAATACAGCTACGTTCACAAAGAATATACAGTATTAACTCAAAATTTCACGTTTTCAATTTTATCTTTACTATAGTGGCTACCATGTTGTTCAACTACGTCAACCATTTTGTATTTTACACTGCCTGTCTGGCTATACACGAGCAACGTATCGACGCCGGTCGCCACTGCTGTATCTGTACGAAGTTGAGACCAAGAGAAGAACTTGAAGGACGCAGCTGTTGTATTATTTGTTGTTGTAGTGGTAACCGTCCTGAAAATAGATCTGACACTGAAAGTTCAATTGAGAAGATTTTCAGGAAAGCCATGCTACGCTTCCTTTTGACCACTGCATCAAAAAGCATATCTTTAATTTCATATATCTCATTAGTTGCGTTTTCCTTATGGGGTCTAGTTTACTATAAAGTAGACGTAATTCAGAGAAACGAAGTTCTTTCAAGCTCTTACTTTTATAGCTGGAATGAAAAAATGAGTAGCGTTTATCAAAGGGAATCAATTATACAATTTGTGACCATTCATCCTAGAGGGTATGTGACTGACCGAGTGACAATATCAAAATTAGAGAGGCAGCTACAATCGCAGTCGTTCTTGAATGCTCAACTTCTAATGTCCTGGGGTGATTTGTACGACAATAGTTCGTATGCTAATTATACATCAGAGTTAGCTTTGAGTCTATTGGTCAGAAACAAATTTATTCCTCAAAATATAGAATTTTCTCATGACATACTTTTTGAACGAAATAATTCAAAAATTTCTGCATCAAGATTTTATATCAAAACTAAAGATATATCGTCTACATTGTCAGAGATTTCACTTAAAAAAGAGCTCTTTGATTTGGTGGATGCAGTTGATGATTATCAAAAGGACATATATGATGATTTGGATGAACATACTCTGCCTTTTAGTGTAAAAGATAAATTTGTTTCTCTACATTCCCCTGATTTCATCTTTACTGACGCATGGAAACAACCGCTTTGGGAATTTCTAATATTCACGGGTGTGCAACTTGGACTCTTACTATTTCTACTTTTTGTTTTGAAACCAACTTTGTCCTCCCCCTTTTTCATAGCACTGGCGTATCTCTCCATGGTGTGTTTTCTGTTTGGAATATCACATTTCTTAGGAACTTATTTGACACAAGTTTCTAGCATCATTTACATGCTGGCGGGATGTGTCTTTATCGAAGTTGTTGTACACACATTTTATTCCTATTTTCAAGCTGAAGGAGTCAGCAAAGCGATGCGTGTTAATGCTGTTGTTAGTACGACCACACAGACTTTATTCCATGCAATACTAGGACAGCTTTTAGGTCTTCTGGTATTGTTTGTTGTAAAATCATACGTTTTTGTTACGGTTTTCAGAATCGCTCTTCTCACAACAGCTATTGGCATCATGTTTTCCATTCTTTGGATACCTGTCTTACTCTCTTATTTCGGACCTAGTGGCATTGACGCTAAGTCCGAAATACTTGATAGATACAAGACGAATCAGTCTTCTGTAAGTTTTGGAGATATAACAATAAATAAACAGACCGGGGTGGATAACCCCGCCTTTTTACAGAATTAAACCGGACAGGACAAGTGATATAAAACGTAGGGATTGCGCATGTTTGTACACGAATTACACTTTTTAACAGACATAAGACTTTTTACCTGCGAACAGATGTTTTTACCAATATACTTATGCCTGTCATTTTTCGCTTTACAAAATGTTTAAATTGTCATTGCTACAAGTAGTATTGCACGTTGCGGTATAATATTCATGCGAAGGGAGACTAAAATGAAAATATCTTATCATATCTTACAAAACTGTTACCGTCAAAACTCTATTGCTGTTTTATATAGCCGTCTCTAATATAGCTATTATGAGGTTCAAATGATATCTATGGCTATACAAATACAGCGTTCTTTTATGGATTTTAGTCAGATTAAAATACAATTCTGACAACCAGAACATAAAAACTTGCAAAAATGACTTACGACGTCTTTATCTGAAATCAGCGTTTTGTATGTTGACAAATAAAGCAGTCAACCTCAATGTTAATACCATATGTTTAAAGTCATAAATTATTTTGTTTGGCTTTACGTCGTACGTTCAGTTCAATTTTGCATTTATGTGTTTTATGTGTACGGTATGACAGTGGATAAAACAAGAGACAGTTGCAACTCAGTCTTCATCAAGAAGGGCCAAATGCTTTTGCAAATAACTGTTAAATGTCCAAGTAGAGCATATTTACCTTTCTAAATTTAAATATTTTCATATACATACATAATTTTTTCATGTCGTAGATAAGCGGATTTCTCTTTGATGTTTGTGTAAAGTGTAATAAGGTTTATTTACGGTTTGTGTATTGCAAAAGGAAGGTTGAATATAGGGACACCGTCATAGATTGGTCGGTGATCTATATAAAGGAAACTGGGATTTGTGCACATCCATTCAGAAATATCTATTTAGTTAGTAGTTTTCTATTGATTATATTATTCTATTTGCTTGTATGTTAATATATTGTCTTCTTTTGTTTTGTACTTGTATCATTAAATAAAAATGTGTAAACAGAAGGGATTTTAATAAACGATTTAGTTTCTTGTATTCTTTATTATTTCGTAAAACTATTCTGAATTCACGTAAGTACGGTGTGACGTCAGAGCGATATGTATGACGTTGAGTTACGAATAGAAAGTTTCCATTAATCTTGTGTCATGTAAAACCCAAACTATAGATAGAATTTGACAAAAAACTAACATAATGATGAAAACCTTATTTTCCATTGATCGGAAGAATACAATTACGATGTCACCGAATTCATGTTCTGGTAGTACGATGTTATGTTACCCCTACATCTTAACAATTTCTAAAACAGCCTGGGCTGTTCGTACGTACGAACAAATGTGAGAACTGGAAAAGGCTGTTTTAGAAATTGTTCGGACATCTGAACATTTTTCAAATGCATACAGTCCCAAGATTTGTTCGTACGTACGAACAATATTCCAATTTGCATAGAAATTATTCAGCCGTCTTGGACATTTTTCAAATGCATACAGTCCCCAGATTTGTTTGTACGTACAAACATTATTCCAATATGCACAAAGACCCTTTTTCAGTTCTAACATTTGTTCGTACGTACGAACAAATCTGGGGACTGACTGTATGCATCTGAAAAATCTTCAAGACGTCCGAACAATTTCTATAACAGCTTGAGCTGTTCGTACGTACGAACAAATGTGACAACTGGAAAAGGCTGTTTTAGAAGTTGTTCGGATGTCTGAACCTTTTTTTAATGCATACAGTCCCCAGATTTGTTCGGACGTCTGAACAATTATCAACATTAATTAATTATTAACAGGTTACACATGTGTTCATACATATGAATAGCCCAGGCTTTTATAGAAATTATTCAGTCGTTTGAAAATTTTCTATCCACACAGTCCCCAGATATGTTCGGACGTATGGACACTTTTCCATTGCATTAAGTAACATTTACAGTTGTCATATTTGTTTGTACATATTAACAGCTCAAATTGTTTAGACGTCTGAAAATTTCTCCAACATTTGTTCTTACGTATGAACAGCATATGCTTTTATAGAAACAGACATATTCCGACGTGCCGACTTGTCTGCGGACGGACATTCATGCATATACACATGACAAAATAATTACATTATCAAACATTTAACTTACTAGTAGGAACACAGGCATATTCAGACGTACAGATGTATGTAGACGGAAAGATGTGCTGACGGATACTTTACCAGACGGACATACAGACGAGATTGATGCACCAGGGTAAAGAGTGTAATATAGCACAAGAGATAGAGATCAATACCCTTACCTAAAATAAATATTGTTGCCCTAGGAATTACTTCTCTTCTACAAACAAAATGTAATGTGAGAAAAAAAAATCGATTGATTTCTTTAGAACGGCACTAGGCATTGCAAATTTTACGCTGACAAAAACCAACATTGGTATTACAACTGGAAGACATGACATATATGTGATCAACAGCAATACAGACAGAAGTAGGTATGCTGACGGACATCATAAAGGCACGATAATGCCTTGTCCAACTATAGGTGTAAGTGTGACTTTTACGAAAAAGTGTAATGGCCCATGAAATAGTCAAAAATGCACATTTTCACCTTGTGACGCGCCTAGCTCAAAAAGTATTTAATACAAATTTATAAAACTTTCCATGAGTCTTTATCATGATATGAACTTGTGTACCTCCTATTTTTCATCTGGGTCTGTCCCTTTTTTCCAGAGTTATGGCCCCTGAAATAGTCAAAAATGCACATTTTCACATTGTGACACGCCTAACTGAAAACGTATTATATATAAATTGATTAAACCTTGCATGAGTCTTTATCATGATATGAACTTGCGCACCTCATATTTTTGTCTGCCTCTGCCCCCAATTTTATGAGTTATGGCCCCTGAAATAGTAAAAAATGCACCTTGTGACGCACCTAGCACGAAAAGTATATGATATAAATGGATGAAAACTTGCAAGAATCTTTATCATGATATAAACTTGCGCACCTCTTATTTTTCATCTGGGTCTGCCAGAGTTATGGCCCCTGAAATAGTCAAAAATGCACATTTTCACCTAATTATGAGCCTAGCTAAAAAGTATTTGATGTAAATTCATGAAACCTTGCTCGAGTCTTTATCATGATGTGACCTTGCACACTTGGCATCTTTCTTGATAATTTTAGCGCCTGTTACAGAGTTATGGCCCTTGAAATAGCCAAATTAGTGGATATTTTGTTTGTGATGCTCATAGCTCAAAAAGTATATGGCCTAGAATAATGAATCCTTTTCATAAAATGTTTGTTGAGGATATACCCCCTTAAGACTGCAAAGATTTGAATTATTGCCCCTTATTTGTGACAAATATACCAGTTGGGGGCACACCCTGTGACCTACAGACACATTCTACTTCTCTTTTTAACTGTCGCGCGTGGAAGGCCAGCTTTTCCAGGAAACATACAGACACTGTCTAGCCTTCGAATTTGATAATCATTTTTCTGTCATGTTATCTACAGGTTTACATTTCCTGTGGCATTTATCAGTGTCACTGCTTGTGATGTCTGTATTACTCTTCTTTGCTTCTTCGACAATTTTAGATTCCATATCCTCATCGGTACTGCCCGTATCGCCTGGAATTCTCGAAATATCTAGATTCATACGACGTCCATACTGTGCCAGTTTATCATGCTCTAGTCTAGACGATTTCAAGTCTGCGTTTAGTCTGTTTTCATAGAGCTAACCTCATCCTGGAAACTTCAGGGACATTTGTCACTAATCGTTATTATGAAACAAGCTCAGTTTCTGATATGTTAACAAAGTTAAATTGGCCATGATAACATGGATAATATAGAGATAATAATAACTAAAGTTAAAATAGGATAGTTCATCATGTAGTAGCTATATTTGCTGAAAACAACGTGTTAATACCAGCAGATTTAAGAACAAGGCATTGACATGGTAATATACACATAGGCGCATCCAATATTCTGCAAATATTCATTTTTCCTAGAACAGTAGGGCAGTGGAACATGTTGCTATCTGTCACACAGTTGACACATTCAAAAGCTATTGTCATTGTGTCTGTTCTAATCTTTGCCCTCAAATTCTAAGCAGCAACAAGTGTACAAAGTTTTAATCATGTAAAAACTTGGAAAGGAAAGTTTTTATTGTTTGGCACATGTACAAATCCGATATGTGAAAGCATCATAAATGTAAATTAGCGCCGACACGTAATCTTCAAATTTATGGAGGAGTGTGATAACTTGAAGAAGAAGTAGAAGTAACAGTTAACTGACACCTGTATATATCGCTAAATGTACTTCACATTTCGTGATGTTTTAAATGATGTCACATTATCAATGGCAAAAACAAATCGATGATACAGGCCTGTGGGTTGTTCTCTTCAGGTTTTGACGCGCGTCAGCTGACAAAGAGAGAAATGAATAAAATTTAAAAAGGAGAGTATGCATATTGTACTCCAACAAGTTAAAACAGAGCTTTAAGGGGGACACATGTTCAACATGGTAGATTGTCTGGCTGAACTGACTTACCACGGGAGAGACGTCATTCTCAGCGGACAGTAGAGCGATGGAAAAAAGAAAAGCCAGGCAGTGAGTCCCAGCGGACAGTAGAGCGATGGAAAAGGAAAAGCCAGGCAGTGAGTCCCAGCGGACAGTAGAGCGATGGAAAAAAGAAAAGCCAGGCAGTGAGTCCCAGCGGACAGTAGAGCGATGGAAAAAAGAAAAGCCAGGCAGTGAGTCCCAGCGGACAGTAGAGCGATGGAAAAAAGAAAAGCCAGGCAGTGAGTCCAAGCGGACAGTAGAGCGATGGAAAAAAGAAAAGCCAGGCAGTGAGTCCCAGCGGACAGTAGAGCGATGGAAAAAAGAAAAGCCAGGTAGTGAGTCCAAGCGGACAGTAGAGCGATGGAAAAAAGAAAAGCCAGGCAGTGAGTCCCAGCGGACAGTAGAGCGATGAAAAAAAAAAGCCAGGCAGTGAGTCCCAGCGGACAGTAGAGCGATGGAAAAAAGAAAAGCCAGGCAGTGAGTCCAAGCGGACAGTAGAGCGATGGAAAAAAGAAAAGCCGGCAGTGAGTCCCAGGACAGTAGAGCGATGAAAAAGAAAGCCAGGAGTGAGCCAAGCGGACAGTAGAGCGATGAAAAAGGAAAAGCAGGCAGTGAGTCCAGCGGACAGTAGAGCGATGAAAAAAAGAAAAAGTCAGGTAGTGAAACCCACCGGAAAGTAGCGCAATGGGAAAAAGAAAAGTCAGGTAGTGAAACCCACCAGAAAGTAGAGCAATGAAAAAATAAAAAGTTATTTTAAAAATCAGGGCTCGCTTGGATTGGTCTGTAGACCACAGTGTAAGATAGACGACTTGTCCATGTATAAAGTAGTCGGTGGGCAGATGCCAGACCTACCCCGCAACGATCTACTAAAACCAAAGAAGTTAAAGACTTTGCTTGTACGAACATTGTAGAAAAGCGTATGACAAATAATTAAAAACTGCTGTCAGATGATTCAGTGTAAATCTCCACCACGTATTTTTGTTTCTTTCCAAGAAATGTAGTTAAATAAAATAAACTGAGTGACAGAGTGGTGCGCCGGGACAAACACTTAACTTCAAGACAGGACTAGTACTAGAGTAGTGCTCATAAATTGTCACACATTTCTCTCCCAGGTCAAGAATTATTTTAACAAAATTTATGTATATTGATAACAATAAGAGAGCATAAGCATGTTAAGACAGTCTTTAAGACAAGTATGACACAGCATCGAAAGTAAACTCAAAACTGTTTACTGGACTTGTTAGGTAAAAGACATGCCAATTGTAAAAACAGAAGAAAGAGCATTCAAGCAAATTACGAACATTACATGAAATGAAAAGCTGCATAAATAAGAGCATTTTATAAATAATGCCACCTAGGCTATATGAACAAAATATACATCAAACATACATTCGTTAGATATGTAACTTTTAATATGAGATAAAATAATTATTCATCTTATAAAAATAGTTTATTGAGAGTGAAAACTGAATGATTAAATGCAAATTGATTAATTAACAATGAGTACACTGAATCATGGCTGTAAAAAGTCTCCCCGTACTTGGATTCAGTGTTGCTATATTTTTTGGTCCTTTGGGATCATAGAGTCCATTCAACATATGTACACATAATAGAGGTCTGCTTAAGCCAGTGCTCGGGGCGTGAAAAATGTTGCACATTTCATTACCTCTCATGAGCAGACTCAGCTTTATTCTTCTTTGCTGCAAAGGATCTTTCTACAGATTTTACAGGATCCACAATGGCACACGTATGTTATAAAGTGGTCAGCAGATGAGTAAATTATGCAGCAAAACCAAGAGGAATACACTGAAAATGAAACACTGAAATTATTCCATGAGAACAAGTTTAAAATAGCTTTTGCAAACAGCTAACATTTGCAAGCAGTTAGCACAAGCAGAAGTATATATATATAGCAAACAAATAAAAGGATATAAGTGAAAACGCTTGAAGGAAGTACTAGTACCTTTCACTTCCGTGGTACCACAAGATTCTGTTCCTGGACCATCTGCTTTCTCATTTACATGTATATTAATCAGCTGCTTTACTTTGTCTCTTAATCAAAGTTCGACTATTTGCCGATGATTCTGCGGTCTACACTACTATTAACTCACTCTCGGATTCCAAATCCTAGCAGAAAGATCTTGATAAAATGCAGATCAGAAAGAGGCAGTGGGACATCGAATTTAACCCTTGCTTTTGACATAACATCATAGTCCTTAGATTCTCTTTCAAATATTGCCGTTGTGTGTATATTAGATCGTGTACATTATTTCTAATTCAGCATGACCTTTACTAAGGGTAAATGTAAACACTGTGGGCGGTTTAAAAAATCACGATGATTTATTTATGCACATGTACAGTAATGTCTTATTTAAAAAATTCTGTTTTGGTCTATACCCAATTAGTTACAACCACCAAACTATATAGGTAATTGAAATGCCTATTTATACTAAATATGTAAAGATTGGAACACAGATATTTTAAGGGACCAGAACTTAAATGATACATGCATGTCACGATGATAAATTACTGCTCCTGGCATGCATATATTGTTGCTTCTATGCTTGTTCATTCTGGCAAGTAATGATTCCATTTTTTTCATTAAGATAAAACATGTATTGCGAAATCATTTAATTTCACAGGCATGAAAGTTCGTGGTTTTGGAGTCAGACGACTATTTTTCTTTGTTTAGAGGGAGTGGGGTGGGGGAGAGAGAGAGGGGGGGAGAGAGAGAGAGAGGGAGAGAGAGAGAGAGAGAGAGCGTTGTATCAATTCTTGGATTATTTCAACTTTTGAGCAAACAAAATAATTGGGATTACACCTTTTCGTTCAGATTTAATTCTGTGGATTGGCTCAACCACAAAATTCACGAAAAGTAGCGCCATTTTTATTACAGTATAGATCTACATAAAAATGTAATATCAACAAGTTACCTCTTTATGTATAAAATTCATACGAGTAACTTTTATAAATAAAATCAATACAAACTATAAATACTGACAGGTATAAGGAAACGAATCCATTAATTGCATGGATGCGGTTTCAGTTGAAAATAATTACTAGACTTTGTTTTTATAATCAATATTTAAAACATATTTTACTAACTAGACGTAAAAAGCAAAATTAATGCTACAAATTATAGAAAATTATTGAATGAAAAATTTGCAGCAGTGTTGGCGTTGAAAAAAGAATCAGCAGCGATATGAATTTGAGAAGAAATGCAACACAAAACGTGTTTTTATTTTGTTTAATCGCCAGTCTGTGTATATATTACGTGTATCAATACTTCAGGATGGAAGGGCTCATGGAAGATATTGGCAAGTATTACTTACTTCAAGTTTCTCTCACTTCAAGTTTCACTTACATATGGCTAGTTTTTTATGGTCATGGATTCGTTATGACAAATGGAAAATTACGTATTCATCGCATGACATTCAACATTAATCTTTTTTACGGGAAGTCATGCTCACAATGACCTACATTTACGTCCGCAATTGCCGAATTGCATAACGGGATTGCATTATCACACGGAAAATCCCAAGTGGCATTACAATCTACCATTCTTAAATTCTCACCGTGCACAGTTGATGATTGCAGACAAGATTTTGAGCCCAACGTGGTATGTATCGTCCGCTTCTATTTCTAAAGCGTTAGTGCCCAACAGTTATGGACGGTGCCAGTCGTTTTCTTGTAGGTACATGACTCGTAGTGACTTTCGGCCAATTCCGTGCATAATTCATATTATTTAGATGTGATTTCAGCAGTTTACGTTACGCAGGTTATTCTTATGAACTATATAAACAACTGAAAAATGCCAAACTGTGGAATGTCAATTATTACAATTATTGAATGGATTATTTATAAATAGTCAAAGATGTTTACCCGATATCCGAACAGTTTTGATTATTAGCCAGCAAGTCATCCAGTTAGTGTTTTATAACATGCAATAAGAATTAATATACATTGTACGATTTTTTTTTTTTGAAATTTGACATGCTAAGCACATTTGTCTTTTAATATAGACCGGACAGTAGCAAAAACTATGTACCGGGTTTGTGTAAGGGGTCATAGCTTAGACTATAGCGGCATTGTAATTTAGAGAAACAGAATATAACAGGTCAATATACTCATATCATAAAACGATCTTAACAAGCTAACGACATACAGCAATTAAATCCGTCATTAACTGAGCAACTGGAATACATCGGCATACATACAAGTAGTGCACTTTAATGTAAAACACATTTGTTTTTTCTGAATTTTCAAAATACCTTTTTGTAAGATAATATCCGGTGTACTTTTGCTTGCATGAACAATCTCTAATTATGATATGGATGCCGAATTAACTTTGTCTTTATTTCCCAGATGATGAGTTCGAAAAGGAAGTTTTCTTGAGAGAAGATCTCAACACGAAGCCCGAACCTAAGCCTCTGGCACTCTCAGTTGACAGGCATCTCCTATACCAGTCAAATGCGGAAATAGAATTCCCTACTATAAGGTTCAGTACACCTAAAATACCGCATATAATACATTATGTATTCAGAAACACTACTATACCATTTGGTTTTGTACACTATGTACGTTCGTTCTATACAAATAATCGTGAATGGGAATTTAGATTTTGGACCTTTAAATCCGGACGGAAATTTATAGAGCAGCACCATCCGTATTTGTTGAAAACTTACGACAGTTGGACTGGTGGTCCTGACGACGACGAGAACAGAGCAAATATGTTGAGATTTGTAGCTTTGTATGAATATGGTGGGTTCTCGGCCGACCTGAATGTTGACAACTTAAGATCGTTAGATATTGCCACAAAAAAGTACGGATGCATAATTCCTCCAATACCATTCGAACAGAGTGCCCTTGCATACAATTTTGATTTAATTCTCACATCATCTGTTATGTTGTGTAAACCTAAACATCCGTTCTTCAAGCTTTTACTTGACAATATGAAGTATGTCGTCAGTGGTGGCAGTGTCTTTGATATCAGTGGTGATGGACATATCACAAGAAACTACCTTGAGTATAACAAGTTAAATGGGACAGATTTGCGCAAGAAAAAGACAGACGACAAATCGAACTCGCCCTTCTTCTTTAAAGGAGAACGTAGTGAAGACGATGAGGATGCGGTCTATGTGCCTAATACTCAATATTTTATGGACGAGATAAATCCTGGTTTGTTGAACAACAATGGTTATTTAAAGCAGTGCTCTGAGCAAGACTCTCTACAACCATATCTAACAAAGCGAGCATGCGCGGAATTTGAAAGTCGTAGAGAACTGAGAAACAGACGGGAGTATGCGTTTACGTCAAAATTGCATTTCCAAATTTGGACGAAGCAGTACACCCCAAGAGTGATTCATATCAAAAAGATAATCCCAAAAGTAATTATCCACAATTGATTTACATGTTCTTTTTGACTCGTACAACACTAACAGGAAAGAATATCACATGCCGTTATTGGACACGTAGATAGATACGCTGAGAATCAAGTTTATCAACACCTTATATCCATACAATCTTTTAATATACTTTATTGTATTTTTTAAAAATTGCACCCATACATATCATATGCTTCTGGAATCATAGATTTTTTACATGGTGTGACGAAGACTTGTGAGAAGTCTTTCCATGTGAAATATGAGACACATGAGAAATACGTAAATAATTTTGTTAGAACATTGTACACATTATATTATACCAGATGGGGTATTGCACATATAGACATTTTCCTAAATATAGATGATTGAAATAAGAAAGAAATATCACCTTTCAATTAAATTGCACCCCCACCCCCCCCCCCCCCCCCCCCCCAACCACACACACACACAAAAAATCTCAGGTCGAGTAGAATCTCCAAAAAACGATTGTGGCAACAATGTATAGTACAGTGTTATGACTTCAATGAGCAAAAATAATTAATTTGATAAAACAGTATCTTTCAAAAAATCACAAACAGTATCATTAATGCGTAAAAAAGTTTGTTTCCCGACCTACTCTAAATTTTTGGTCCTAGATGTTTCAAATCACATTATTTTTCTATGTGTTTTATTTGTTCCCTGAAAATATTTTAGCTAAAAATTTCGCATTAGTGTCTGAAAATGCAACGAGACACTTTCACAATAATTTTCTAACCCTTCCAGAAATGCTGTGCAGTTTCTCTGAAAGAAGTTAATAGGTAAGGGTAGATTTCTCGGAAGCACAGAGCACTAAAACACAACCTCAGAGCCACGCATTTGCAAAGTAGGCCCACAACAAAAAGAAGCTGTAACGGAGGGTTGCTTCAAAAATTCAACAAGTACATTTAAATGTTTTGTAAAATATAGTTAGAGGGGGCGGAAGGGGTTAGCGGTAGAAAGGGGGTGGGGAGGAGGCTGACGGAGAAAGTAGAACAAGAACGAAGGGAATGCTACGTTCCTTAATCACAGAACTTTACACTAAACGTAAACCACAGTAGCGTAAACATTCATGTACCAACGATAAATACACACAACCACACCCAACTAACTAACATAGATAAAAAGACAAGTAACCCTGTAGGGCATCGCTTTAGACACACAAGCACACAAACGCACACATATAAGCAGGGGAAAAACAATCGTGTACCGCCTTAGGATTTCGGCAGTCAAAATAAAGGGGGGCACGAAAAGTTATAGGTTAAATGGTTCATAGGTCATAGTTAAAAAGGAGTGGATGTCAAAACAAGGGAGCGCAATCGCAAGGGGAAAGGATGGTTACGATAGGGGAGCGAGGAGAATGAAGAAAATCAAAGCACTGAGAGTACTGATGGGTCGGAGCAATTCAGCTGCATTTATGACATGGCAGAATAATCTGATTTACGCCGGAAATCGGTTTATGTCTGGCATTTTCAAGATTCAAGCGCGCGCTGTAGGTGCAAACAAACCTGTCTATAAATAGATTGTACTTTGTAGCTTTGAAACATGTCAAAATATTAAACATACACACGAACACAAATTCAACCTTACTGTATGAATTCTATACATAATGACTTTAACACATCTGTCTATAGTAAATATCATCTATTTGGATTGTCAGTTCAATGAAATTTTGTGTATTTAATGTTAAACTCTAATATTTTATATAACAAATCTGCAATGTGTGTACCTACTCTGATTTGGGAAAACCTAGTTTCAGATTAAGACTATTCACTTGCACTGAACATAACGACAGCTAACAATCACAGGAGACAATGCCCCCTACCATTTCGATGCTGGATAGGGAAACTGGACACATCTTTGGAAACTGGAGCTGTCACTGCACTATTAAATGACTCCAATGGTAGATGAAGATATTGCACAGTAGCTTCAATCTGTGTCAAAAATATTAAGTATTAAGAGAGGTAAAGATAAAAGTGTATAAAAAAACACTTCATAAGTATAATTCTAAGCATAAAGAGGGCATATTTCATAAATCATTGGTGCAAGAGTTATGCACATTGTGTCCTGTAATGTGGGTAATGATGTGGAACAACTACTTCAAGTTTGAATCAAATGCATTTCGTAATAACTGAGATATTGTGAAAATGCATCAGGATTAACCTTAAATTCCAAGTAAAAGGGGGTAAAATTCATGGAAATATGGTGCCAGAGTTATGTCCTTTGTGCCATATGATGTGGGCGGAACAAATATTTTAAGTTTGAATCAAATCCATACAGAAATAACTGAGATAGAGAGAAAGATTATCAAAACTTTTACCTGAAATTCTAAGTGAAAAGGGGGATAATTCATAAAATATTGGTGCAAGAGTTATGGCCCTTGTGTCATAACATGTGAGTGATGATGTTGAACAACTATTTAAAGTTTGAGTCAAGTCAATTTAGTGACAACTCAGATATAGTGAAAGTGCATCAAACCTTTAACCGCCAGGAGAACGGGTTTGTACTGGTACAGAAGCCAGGAACACTGGTTAGGTTAACTGCCCGCCGTTACATGACTGAAATATTGTTGAAAAACGGCGTTAACCCAAAACAAACAAACAAATTAAGTAAAAGGGGGATAATTCATTAAATATTGGTTCCATATTATGGTAATTATTCTGTGCAGTCTGATCATAATCAGTGTGAACATCTGTGCAGTCTGATCATGATCTGCCTTGTTTGCCATTCAGTCAGTATCTTTTTGGTAAGCATCCATTTTTACAGTTAATGGTAGTCTTTCTAGATTCAAAGATGGAAATATTTAAGAAATGAAATTATTTTTTCAGTGTTCATGCGAAATGAACGACAGAATAGGATCGGCAAATCCATGAATCACTCTTTTCCTGCAATGCCAGTATTCATAATATTTCATGCAACAACCATATAAGTCATCAGAGTATCTGCTTTTGAATACTCTTCATTTGCATAACATTTTGCTTCAGAGATGTTAATTGATCACAAGAAGTGTAATAAAGCCAATGAATAAAAATGATAATACACTAGTGTAATAAAGTTTTGATGTCCATTAATATATACATGAGAACTGGTCAAATTGACTTGTTTATATAGTGACAGAAAGTAGAATTTTTTATGTTTGAATATGAAACGCTAACATGTACCGTAATAAATGCTTGACAGAGATTCGCATTTTATTATATTATTCACACTACCTTGTTTAAAAATTCAATATGAAAAGACACTCATGTAGTATCCTTTATCAAAGTGCTGTGACGGATCTCTCAAAAGCAAATGAGTGCAATCATCAGAAAAATGAAAGTGCTAGATAAACTTTGCTAAATAAATAAGCACTTCTGTGAAGAAAACTAAGAATCTGCTTGTAAATGAAATTCATCTTTTAAAAGATTTTTGCAAAACTTCCGACAGCGCCGCACTGCAAATTATGACCGGTAGTATGACAATACAACACTTAGTTAAAGCTTTGAACATTCCAATATGGTGGCATCTAGCAAATTAATTACATATTTTTTTCCTAAGTCTTAGCATCTGTATTAGTACTTGTTTCATATTTCTAAAATAATTAATTTTTTTATCACTTTTTAGTCAGTTTTGATAACAGATGAAAATCATGTTTATAGACTCTTGTATCATCATGAAACAGTCTCAGGAAAATGTGCAGCCTAGACCGGGACTCGAACTTTCGGCTCACCATGCCTACGCTCTTCCAACTGAGCTACAATGGCCGACCGGTACGAGAACCGCTACACACCTTTCCTCTCATTGCAAAGCAATGTCTGACGCAGACTGTTAACCGAATTCAGATGCACACCCCAGTCAAACTGCTTTGCCCCGCATGGGCTACAAAGGTGAACATCTCAATAGAACCTCAAAATGAAACAGTCTCAGGAAAAAATTGTGCTGCCTTGACCGGAACCTCGGACCTTCGGCTGAACGCGCCCATAAACTTTAGTGATAAATTTTTATAGGGTGTTAAATTCATGTCATAGATTTTGACACGAAACACATGTGCAAAACTTTTTTTCTGCTACATGATAAATTTTATTAATTTTAACTTATTTATCTACAAGAAAAAGGAAGATTTCCGTAGCTACTTTAGAGACATTATGCGGCCATTCAATAAAGAAAAATGAAAATGAAATTTTAGTCCCATTCAGTATAGTCAGTAAGCTACATGGTACTTTCACTTTGAAAAACAGTGTATAATTGCAGTCTGCACGCTTTCCTGTCTTTAAAAAGTATTTAAGATGTATATGCAACAAAATAAGCTAGGTTTAAAAAGTGAAAGCGAGCTTCGAATCTACTATTATAATACCGCGTTCAGACTACGCTTTTAATCCTATATTAACTTGGGTTTATTTTTTAAACTCGTTTGCGTCCACACTATATGTGGTGTAAAACGTGAATTATGTAAAGGTCAAGTGGTTTCTGTAATGTAGCATTAAAACAACATCGGGAGGTGGTTTTAATACTATATTAAAAAGTAATACTATATAATTTTACAAGTGTGAACACAAATGTGAGATATAACTGGTTTTACAATCCCAAATCCCCAGATCTTACCTTTTGGCTGAAGAATACTATGTGTTTCTCTTTTGTATCATACAATTGATGCTGAAGCAAAAACATTAAATTGCGATATGGAGTCATACTTATGCTCAAAATGGACTATAGATGGAATGAACAGAAATTTTTAGATGAAGACAGAAGTTTAAACATTGATGACTCCTTCTTGTTTCTGTCAGCCTCCTTCTTTGTAACCTTTTTTGCTTATTTCAAAGTATTTGTTTCCTTCCAACATTGCATGTATATATTTAAACCACATTTCTTTGCCTAGTGTGGACGCAAACTAGATTATATTTTGATGGGTTTTAAATGTCAAATACCAATTATAGCCAATTAGTGCCTGATAAAAATAAAACAGATCTGCTAGTGTGAACACGGTATAAGTAACGGATTCGGGCTGAATCAAGTCACAACAAGTGTTTGCTGAGCGGCGAACGTTCTACTTTACAAACCCTTTCTCTAACTTTCGGTTTATTTACACGGTACGGTAATCCACGGCATTCAAGCCAACGCTTCAGCTCAAATATTGAATGCTCATTTATATCATTTGAGCGAAACTTCGCCCTCGGAATACGGTTTCAGTCAATTTTTTATTGGGAACAGTTTTTCAATGGCTATCGTGTTTGTTGTGTATATCACGCGGTATACATAACATAAAAATATTATACTGATGACGTCACTGGCGACTGCATTCTAAAAATAGCCGTAAATATAAAAATAGCCGTAAGTAGTCCTGATGATATTCATGCGCTTCATTGTAGCTGCACTTGTTTTTGTTATTTGCCGTTTTGCAGTAACAAGTGTAGTGGATTTTTATTTTCCGTCTTTAATTCCATTGAGTCGGAGCAAGGCCCCAACCCAAAAAACGTTAGTAACAAATAAGAGAGGATACAACAGTCTCCGGATTTAGTTTGCAAATCTGGAATTTTCGCAAACTCGGCTACCTTCTGCCTTTGACTTTTCTCTGATTTACATTTAACGATAGTTCAAGACCCATAGAGCAAAAATTGACCGTTTCCTTTTTTATATCTTTAAAAATTAATTCATGGGACCGTCGGACTTCAAAGTTGGTCCTCCCAAGCGAGTGTTTTTCCTCCCACGGGGTTTTTGCTAACCCATGGGAGGTCCCGCGGGAGGTTTTTTCCCGCTTTACCAATTACGGGAGAAAAAAAAAACGTGGGTTTTTCTTTTCAAAAAATTTTAAATCAAAATATTTTAACTAAAATTAATAATTTATGCAATAAAAAAAACTGTTCTGACATAATTTCGCGTTGAAAAACGACTTTTGAAAAAAAAAACTCCCATTTTCGTTATGGGAGGAAACCCCCACTGGAGACTGGATGAATTATTGAAAATGCATTTATTGTTTCACTTTTTGCTAATTAATTATATTTTTTCAATATCAACTAAAATCTAACTTAAAGATTTATTACTGTGCGAAATAAAAAAAGTCGTAAACCCAACGGGCGAAAACCTCCCATTGTTTTAAATGGGAGCACAATCCCGTGGGAGATTAGAAAATAAAAATAAATATTGTGACATTTTGACAGAACAAAACATCAGTTTTATTTTAATACTAATATTCCATTGTTAAGTAACTATTTGGTTTCTGCTCAGCGCAAATATTATACATTGTATAATTACAATGCCACCGCCAAGATAAAACACAGGCCGCCTTACTGATCATGACCGTAGCATTGCGATTTCAACGATGTCACATAATTAGACGGGGTCATAAAACTTACAGAAGCATATACGATATATTTGACCTGACTTACTGACTTTTGCTGTACAGGCTGATCACAACCAAACAGAATGTAAGCCTCCGATGGTCTATCACAAGTAGTCCAAATATAAAAAGTACTAATCTTTTTCTTTCTTTCCTAGCGCATTTTCTCGACAGCAACGTGCTTACTTTTTTACCTTACCGTATTTCAGTATGTTTCACTTTGCATTCTATTTAAATCGGCTTGTTCCTATCGCATGCTAGGTAAAAATGGTGGCGTAAGAATTTAATGTCTCGAAAAGAGAAATTGAAAGAAGCGAAAAGTTGTGAATTCAGCTGGTTGTATTTAACGAACTGTAGTTTTCTTATATAAAAGTTAACACCCCTTTTCTTTTTGTTTTTCTAAACTAGCAATCTAGTTCTTTATGGGAATATAAGTCTCTGAAAATCTGATATGTTAGAAAATGTCGAAAAACAGTTATAAAGTAAGTGGATTTTATATGAAATAAAAGAACAGCTGGATTTAGTGATGTTCAGCCTACAGTAATCGATGACACAATTTAAGTACGGACTCGGACAAATATTCATCGCGGGACTTTTGTTAATCCAAAATAAAACAAGAGCTGTCTGATGACAGCGCGCTCGACTATTTGAAGAATTGATTGAAGAATGGGGTCAAAATATTTCCACAGATACTCAGACAAAAGGAACAAATAGATTAGACAAACAATGTTCCTGTATTTCTTGGATTTCGATAAGTCTTGCACTAATGGCAATGTATGAACCAATTTCAAAGTCCAAAAAGGGCCATAATTCAGTCAAAATAGTTATGTACTCTTGCCTACAGATGGAAATTATGATGATAAACAAGTGTTCGAAGCTTAAAAGCCATATGTCAAATAGTTTTGACAAAACGTAGACTTGTGTGAAAACAGAACCAATTTCAAAGTCCAAAAAGGGCCATAATTCAGCCAAAACAGATGACAGAGTTATGTACTCTTTCCTACAGATAGAGACTATTATACTAAACAAGTGATAAAAGTTTCAAAGCCATATGTCAAACACTTTACAAAAACTATGAACTGGTATGAAAAACTTAACCAAGATTTCTAAGTCAAAAGGGGCCATTATTCAGCCAAATTCCTTGATGGAGTTATGTACTCTTGCCTATAACTGGTGATGGTTAACAGGTGTTGAAAGTTTCAAAGCTTTATCTCAAAAGACTTTGTCAAAATATGAACTGGTACGAAATATTAACCCAGATTTCTAAGTCAAAAGGGGCTACAGTTCAGCCAAAATCCTTGATGGAGTTATGTGCTCTTGCCTATAATTGGACATGGTGATGGTTAACAAGTGTTGAAAGTTTCAAAGCTTTATCTCAAAAGACTTTGTCAAAATATGAACTGGTACGAAAAACTTAACCAAGATTTCTAAGTCGAAAGGGGCCATAATTCAGCCAAAATCCTTGATGGAGTTACGTACTCTTGTCTATAACTGGACATGGTGATTGTAAACGAGTGATGAAAGTTTCAAAGCTTTATCTTCAAAGACTTTGTCAAAATATGAACTGGCACGAAAAACTTAACCATGATTTCTAAGTCAAAAGGGGCCATAATTCAGCAAAAATCCTTGATGGAGTTATGTGCTCTTGCCTTTAACTGGCCATGGTGATGGTAAACAAGTGTTGAAAGTTTCAAAGCTTTATCTCAAAAGACTGTCAAAATGTGGACTGGTACGAAAAACTTAACCAAGGTGTGACGCCGACGCCGACGCCGTGGTGAGTAGGATAGCTCTACTTATTCTTCGAATAGTCGAGCTAAAAATACAGGAGATTAGATGAAAATCTCCTTTTAAATTGAGGTTCACAATGAAAAACATACCTAAATCTGACCCGATCTGACATATGCTCGTGTCAAAGGCTTAAATCATTATTAAATACTTCCTTTCTTATTTGAAATACGTAATGTATCTCCATCAAATGTATTCTTCATAATTATAATTGTTAAAATATACGATGCGAAGAAATCAACAATTTTCAATAAATGACATTATTAACAAATTAAACTTGAATTCAAAACGTAATGACAATGGTCTTATCACATGTCAGTCTTGCAGTCGTCTGTTTGATTCCATTACGAAGCTGATGTACTCTGAAGATAAAAAAGGATGGTTTGCCGAAAATTGTATCTCCCCGACCATGCTGCAACAACCCAAATATCCAGCACCTTCTGGAAAAATTCTCCCCCGTAATTTGACCAGTCAAGAACCATTATAGAAATGAAATAAACAGAAAGGACGATATCTGATAAGACATTGAAATGCCCCACCCCGTTATGATTAGAATTTGAAAAATTAATATGTTAACTTTAATATTGAACTGTCAAAAACTTTAGAGGTCATAACTGTTAATACTAGGACTTAAAAAAAAATAAGTAATCTGTTCGAGTCAGAATTCAGTAACTAAAACAAACATTTTAAAAGAATGTTGAACTTTATCTTTTTTGCAATTTTAAGCCATACATTACTTGAAGTAAACAGGATAACGCACTTATCTCTTTTTAGGAAACCGTACATAAAAAAGATACATGCGGGTCGGGGTTGGGCTATAAGAAATTCTAATAGTTACTAGTTTGGTCTAAAGTGAAATTGAAAGTAACTCATTGGACGGTCAGTTTCATATGTTTTCCCAAGAATCAGCATCATTTCGGCGTTATTTTCAAGTTGATAGTGTTTAAGCGGCATTTTCAAAGAAAAAATATAATTGTTTGGTTCCTCAAATGTAAAAAAGGCAAGAAAGACACTCATGAACAACACAGCTAGTAAAAGTTAATAGTTCGTTTATGTTAGAATTATGAGCTGCTTTGACGCGACCGATACCCTCGACAGCTCGCTCAGTGGTATTTGAGATCAAATTCTTTAAATTACGAACTAACTTAATATTTTAATAATTAAAAACACTAGATTTTCGTACCATATTTTGTATTTTAGTATCGACTTTAAATATTCTAAACCATTAATCCAGGTTATTTTCTTTCATTTACTGTATGTCCGTTACATGTTATAAAATGTGTTTGTACCGATGCCGCAGAAAGCCTACAATCTGTTTGTACTTAACGTACTATTCGATAAATGCTTTTTCATTAATTGTAGAATAAATGCATGTTTTACTAGACCGTTTAAAATACTTTCACCGTATGAACTTGCATGAATAAGCGGTCGGAGATTGAACCCACGACCTCTATACATGAATCAGGTGCGGAATAGGCTGTCTGATCTGTTAACGAATACTTTTTTGAAATGAAAATTTATCAGTCCGAAAATAGAGATGATTAAATTTAAAGGTGTTATGCACTTTTTCGTTTCCTAGAATAACAGTACTAATCTTAAATATCGGGGAATATAGTGTTTGTTACGGTAGCACAGAGGTGACATTGTATGAATATCATATGACAGCGTGTGTGACATTGACATTGTCAACCCAAGGGCAGAATGTTATCCGAGGCGAAAGCCGAGAGGTGACATTTTGTTTCAAGGGTTGACAATATCAATACCGCACACGCTGCCATATGATATTTATTTTATTATATCGAACAAAATTCAGTACATGAAATGTTTAAAATGCTTTTAATTCATTTAAATTAACAGTTCATCTTTAGCGCGGTAACTGCCTGTGCACATATTGAATAGTGACGTCAATGCTATATCAGCCGCGCCATAAGAAAACCAACATATAGTGGCTTTGCGACTAGCATGGATCCAGACCAGCCTGCGCACTGCTTTCAGAGCCTATTGCCGTTTGAGAAACCATTAGTGAACAGCATGGATCCTGACCAGACTGGGCCGATGCACAGGCTGGTCTGGATCTATGCTGGTCGCAAAGCCGCCATGTTGTTTTTCTCATGGCGCGGCTCATAGGTGAACAAGGGAGGCAAACATATGGCAAAAAGTTGAAGCGGTTAACTGCCCTTATATGACATTCAAAATATCAGCCCGGTCACATGATCTGACAATCACTTTCGCTTGGTCACGTGTCAAAAAGGTTGAAAATGTTTTCGATAGTAAAGATATCTCTTTCTTATGTAGTGGGATTTTATCAGTTTGTATTTCATATAAATGCGTGAGCACATAAAAATTATTTCGGACGGACGTATTAGATCTTAAACGCGCACATGCATTAAAATAGCTGCGCACATATCAATATAAAATACATATGAGCCGCGCCATGAGAATACCAACATAGTGACTTTGCGACCAGCATGGATTCAGACAAGCATGTGCATCCGTACGGTCTGTGTGAGGGTCTATGCGGTTCGCTTTTAAAGCCTATATCAATAAGAGAAACCGTAAGCGAACAGCATGAAAACTGACCAGACTACGCAACACAAAATATAAGACAGACTGAAAACCAGTTTAAAATAGGGACATCGCCTTGGAACGGTCAGTAACCTATATAAAGGAAATTTGAGGTTTAAACGTGTTTAGGGCATGTCAGCCTCGCACTTACCCTATATTCAACAAGTTAGACAACACAGTTTAAATAAAATCCCCGCTGAGAAAGGCTCTAACATTAGCGAAAAAAAAAACAGATCATATTAAGTAAGACATAAATTAAGATATGAATCTAAGGTATAATTACATCATTGTACTCGACAAAGTGTCTGCAGACAGAGCAACAAGAGCCTTACTTTTAAAGGCAGAAAAGCTGCAAGACAAAATTCCACTCCCTCCGTCCGTGTTATGTACGGTTTAGCAGAAAAGTCTCATGGAGTCTTACACTTAGTTAGTCATCGCACCATCAAATAGGAAAGCGTAGCGATTAACTCACTAAATATGCACTGTGTTTCACGATTTTCGCATCGTATCCTTTTTTGATAAAGTTTTGATCTCATTTTACAAATGTATAAGTTTCAAAAGTGTTTTTAGGTTAGTATTAAATTTTTCGGACGACTTGTAGTAAACTTTACTGAAAGCTTTTCGTAGCTTATGATACCGGTAACCCTGTTGTAACAATTTCTTGGTAATATGAAGATTTCTATCATTAAACTCCTCTAACTTTTAGCAAGCTCTTGCAAAACGAATCGCATGATATAAGGGACATCTCCATCAATGTGGGGGAATTTGACATTTTCAAAATCAAAATCGCCCCTTTTATCATATATTTTCGTTTCTAAATTTATATTTACAGTTGTCAAACTAAAATCCCAAAATGACGCTCCTAAATCTTCAGTGCTAGCCTTGTTAAGCTGTAGCTCATTTGGGTAAATGTGTTTCGCCATTTCTGAAAATTATAGGATGGTCATATTTAAAATATCATCAAGATACCTTGAGGTTCCATTAAAAGCTTCAGTAATTTCAAGCACGAAATCTCGTTAATAACAGTAAAACAATAAATCAGCAATGGGTGGGGCGCAATTGGTTCCTGTCGGGATACCTATTACTTGTTACCAAATTTGATGAATATTTGGTAGAAACCTAAGCTCTTCACAAACGTAATCACAACTCCATAAAATGCATCTCTTAAATTTAATGTTCGAAAAGAATGCTCTAACATTATCGCAATAAATGACTGCTTTCTAGATATGCTTTTTATTCCCAGGAAACTTAAGGCTACTGATATTAAGTTGTCAGAAAAGTTCGATATATCAAGATAATTTCTGAAAGTATGTGGGCACTTATCCAAATACACCGAGATATTAATCTAAGTTATCGCAACAATATTGCCAGGAAATTTTCGAATATTGAGAAAATCTTTTCAGGAAATTTCGCTATATCAAGATAACCGAAGGTACCCAGCTATCTCGTGGCACAAATATGCCACCATAGTTTGTGATCCGAATTAATAGAACATGTAATGCAAAATGCTTATTTTTACCAGAAATGCTTATTTTTACCAGAAATGTAGACTACTGTACATTTGTGATGGTCAAATGAAATAAACTACTTATTGTGTCTGCCGTTGGAAACCGTAGTTATCTAACTATGTAGACAGTTTTATTGAATTATTTTCACTTGAATAATATTACTTGTGACGTAAATGATAAAGGTCTTTGACTTTGCTGGTCATTAACCAAACGCGTTTGCTTCAGGTCCGAAGAATGTCGACTATTAATCCGCAATACATTAAATTAGACAGTAAGTATTTTGTCATTTCATATCAGAAATCAGGCAGTTGGAGGCATAATTTGTATCAGTGTGGTATTGCTTGTTACATAAAAAATCAAGTTCTTAAATTTTCTCACAAATATTGTCGTTGTGTAGGTATTACACCTCGCATTTTGAGTTATTAACATTGCCGTTACTGAGGGTAAACGCATATCGATACAACTGCCTTAAAACGTTTGCTCTTTCTGGCAAATGATAATTCCGTTTCTTTCTTAAGATAAAACATATACTGCGTATAATTTAATGTCATGAGTATGGAAGTTTGTGGTTTTGAAGTCAGACGACTATTCCTTGGGGAAATTAAATCTAGGATTTCAACTTCTGAGCATAACATGAATGGAAAATTTACAACTTTTGAGCATAACATGAATGGAAAATTTACTTTTTCTTTCGGAATTAATTCCGTTGATTGTCACAACCACGAAATTTATTGAAATTAGACCGCCCACGAATATTAATGATTTTACAATATTCATGAAACTGTTAAATCAAAACATTACTTTTCTATGTATTAAGTTCATACGAGTAACTTTAGGTATTTAATAACAGAATTAATATAAACGAATAATATTGACAGGTATAAGGAAGCGAAACTAAATAATGTGCGGATGCGGTTTCATTTTGAAAATAGTTACTATACTTTATTTTTATAATCAATACTTAAAGCTTGTTTTGCCTAAATAGACGTAAAAGGCAAAATATATGCAACAAAATATAGAAATTTATTAAATGAAAAAGTCATAGCAGTAATTCTATTTTCATTCGACGTTGGAAAAAAAGATAACATCAAAATGAATCTAAAAAGAAGAGAAACACAAAATGTGTTATTATTTTGTTTAGCCACCAGTTTATGTATATATTGCGTGTATGAATACTTCAAGATGGAGGAGCTCATGGACAATATTGGCAAGTATCATTCACTTCAAGTTTCACTTTCCTATGCTAGTATCTATGGTAGTGGACCAATATTGGCAAGTATCATTTACTTCAAGTTCCACTTTCCTACGCTAGTATTTATGGTAGTGGACCAATTTTGGCAAGTATCATTTATTTAAAGTTTTACTTTCCTACGCTGGTATTTATTGTAGTGGACCAATATTGGCAAGTATCATTTACTTCAAGTTTTACTTTCCTAAGCTAATATTTATTGTAGTGGACCAATATTGGTAAGTATCATTCACTTCAAGTTTTACTTTCCTATGCTAGTATTTATTGTAGTGAACCAATATTGGCAAGTATCATTCACTTCAAGTTTTACTTTCCTATGCTAGTATTTGTTGTAGTGGACCAATATTGGCAAGTATCATTTACTTCAAGTTTTACTTTCCTATGCTAGTATTTACTGTAGTGGACCAATATTGGCAAGTATCATTTATTTCAAGTTTTACTTTCCTATGCTAGTATTTATGTTTTTTCTTCAAGTTTAACTTTTTTTCTACGCTAGTATTTATGGTAGTGGACCAATATTGGCAAGTATCATTTACTTCAAGTTTTACTTTCCTATGCTAGTATCTATGGTAGTGGACCAATATTGGCAAGTATCATTTACTTTAAGTTTCACTTTCCTATGCTAGTATCTATGGTAGTGGACCAATATTGGCAAGTATCATTTATTTCAAGTTTCACTTTCCTATGCTAGTATTTATGGTAGTGGAACAAGATTGGCAAGTATCATTTACTTAAAGTTTCACTTTCCTACGCTAGTATTTATGGTAGTGGACCAATATTGGCAAGTATCATTTACTTCAAGTTTCACTTTCCTACGCTAGTATCTATAGTAGTGGACCAATATTGGCAAGTATCATTAACTTCAAATTTCACTTTCCTATGTTAGTATTTATGGTTTTACTTCAAGTTTCACTTTTCTATGCTAGTATTTATGGTAGTGGACCAATATTGGCAAGTATCATTTATTTGAAGTTTTATTTTCCTATGCTAGTATTTATGGTTTTACTTCAAGTTTCACTTTCCTATGCTAGTATTTATGGTAGTGGACCAATATTGACAAGTATCATTTATTTCAGGTTTTACTTTCCTATGCTAGTATTTATGGTTTTACTTCATGTTTCACTTTCCTATGCTAGTATCTATGGTAGTGGACCAATATTTGCAAGTATCATTTAAGTTATCATAAATAAGCAATATAAGTTCTGCTTCCACAAACAATATCTTATTATGATAATTATTATAGTGTGTCTTTGTTCACAGACGATGAGTTCGAAAGGGAAGTTTCCTTTAGAGAAGACCTCAACAAGAAGTCTGAACCTAAGCCTCTGGCACTCTCAGTTGAGAAGGACCTCCTCTACCAGTCAAATGCAGAGATAGAATTCCCTACTGTCAGGTTCAGTACACCTAAGATACCGCATATAATACACTTTGTTTTCAGAAACACTACCATACCATTTGGTTTAGTACAGAACGTGCGCTCGTTCTATGAAAATAATCGTAAATGGGAATTTAGATTTTGGACCTTTAAATCCGGACGGAAACTTATAAAGCAACATCATCCGTATTTGTTGAATACTTACGACAGTTGGACTGGTGGTCCTGACGGCGATGAACAAAAATCAAATATGTTGAGATTCGTAGCTTTGTATGAATATGGTGGGTTCTCGGGAGATCTGGATATTGACAACTTGAGATCTTTAGATATTGCTACGAAGAAGTACGGATGCATAATTCCTCCAGTACCATTCGAACAGAGTGCCATTATATACAATTTTGATTTAATTCTAACATCATCTGTTTTGTTATGCAGACCTAAACATCCTTTTTTCAAGCCTTTATTGGAACATATGCAGTATGTCGACAGAGATGGCAGTGTCTTTGATATCAGTGGTGGTGGACATATTACGATAAACTACCTTGAGTATAACAAATTAAAAGGGACAGATTTGCGCAAGAAAAAGACGGACGACAAATCGAACTCGCCTTTCTTTTATAAAGGAGAACGCAGTGAAGACGATGAGGATGCGGTCTATGTGCCTAATACTCAATATTTCTTTGACGATATAGATCCTGGTTTGTTACAAAACAAAAGTGATTTAACGGAATGCTCTGAGCGCGACTCCCTAAAACCATATCTAATAAAGCGCGCATGCGTAGAATTTGAAAGTCGTAGAGAACTGAGAAGCAGACAACAATATGCGTTTACGTCAAAACCCTACTTAGAAATTTGGAAGAAGCACTACACTCCAAGAGTGATTCATATCAAAAAGATTATCCCAAAAGTCATCATCCACAACTGACTTACATACTATTTTAACCCGTACAATACTTAAGGAAAGAACATCACATGCGGTAATGGACAGGTAGATATTTGTGCTGAAACTGAAACATAAGTTAACAAGATATTTAATGTATGTTGCTTTATCAAGTTTAACATCAACACTTACTTTATATGCAAGTTTTTGCATACTTTATTTATTGCACCTATAAACATATGAGTATTTCTGCACACTCGAATATGTACATGCATCCATCCAGTTTACAACTGATATATTGATATATATTTATTTCGTTGTGCTGTACTTCCGCTTAAATGTAGGTCTATTTTAAGGTATAGGACACGTAATGCCAATCGGCAAATTACGTGTTTTTCGTTGACGGTTTTGACATTTCTGGTTGTTTCGGAAAGTTACATGCGCGTTGAGCTACTTAACGAGAACACGTAACAGGAACACTGCAGAGTGTCATCACAGGTCCATTACTTTAAAAAAATTGAACTTTCTAAAATAGATTATCAATGAGATGACTTGGCCTTTGCGTCCAACACTCTTCTATCTACCCAAACAGTTACCGTGCAAGATTTGGCACTTCTGACGAGTATATCTAGACTATAGAAACTGAACATTACTAAGTTATACAGCAGACTACCGTTACTTCTGTTACCAATTACCCAAAAGAAAATAAATACCATATCACAACAACAAAATGTTACAAAATACATTGTGTTCTATTACCCAATCAGGAAAATGTTTTCTATACATATATAGTTTTGTGGATATGTGTAAATGTTTATATACTGTGTTTAATAAAATAAAGACTATAAAATTTTGAAAATTGATACTGGTTTATTTTTATTCTTTAAACATGTCGTGTTATTTGTTCAAAATGTATATTCATCTATACCCAAGAATGTGCCGTTTTTGAGTAAAATTGGCCTCTTTTTCTGTAGTTCGGTCTAATGACTTGGCTCATTAAAGGCCTGTGGAAAATGGCCTTGTGGAAAGTGCACATACATTTGAATGCAACATATATAGCAACTTTTACATTTTTTTCTAAAGTCCTCTGGTGTCTTTCAGTATCTGCACTCCACTTAGTGTTAATTAGATAGTAGAAAACATAGTTCGGTCTATGCAACAGAGGTAAGGTTATGGTCCATTCCTTACAGTTTTCAATTGTGTAAACTACGGTAGAACTTCCGATACTTACGCACTGAAAGTAGTGACGTCACGCTCATCCTGTAGAATGTAAAGTTCGCCAAAAGATGCAACTAAGCATACATCAATTTAATTCAACGTTCATTCATTATTCTCTTTATATTTACATTTCGCTTCTTTGCTTCGGCTTCACTAACAAGCCCATTTCTCAATTTTGAGAAATCGGGAACTCTTAATAATAAAATACTTGATAAAATGCAAAAATATTTATCACATCTTTGATATAAAAATCCTGAATATCAATTGCTCTTATGTGTGTTGCGTTAACTTAAATTTAACGGCGGGTAAAGTTTACACCCTGGGTTGAGGTGCACCAGGTTTTGAGTATATTGTCAATTATCCCAAATTAATAATAAAAGGTTTTTCATTCCTTCCTTCCAAATTATAGTGTTATATTCTTCCGAAGCAGATAAAGGGTATAGATTTATCAAGTTTGTGAAGTATGAGATCCTTCGGCACAGTCTTTGACTATTAGTGGTCAAGACAAGCCTACTGGTAGAATGTCCATTTCGACTGTGGAATATCGTGGGTTCGATACCTTGTCCCATGATACCACATAAAATCTGTAAGAAGATCACTTGGAAGAAAAGAATGCATCCAAGCAGAATGATAGCAGACTCGGTTTTACTGAGTCTGCTCATGTGGGGTAATGGAAAGTACAACACCCCTCATGCCCCCTAGCACCAGCTTAAGCGGAATTCTATTACATACATAATGAATGAACTCTATGATCCCATAGTACCAGAAAATGTAATAGCACTGTAGTCAAGAAAGGGTATTCTATTTACGGTTACCATACTTCAAAGACGTTAGTTCTATTTCATGGCGGCCAGCATTAAAAGTGTAGATGGCTTATGTTCTCTCGTGCCAATTACTACCATTAAGACTGAAATGCGTAGAATCTTTAATAAGTTGTAGAATTTGTTCCACAACCAACAATGAAATTAGTATACACTATAGACCGAACAACCTAAAACTTGAATCATGCAGTTAAATTAGGAATCCATCTACCAGCTCTGTCGTATTTATAATCGAGTATTTTTTTTTTTTTTTTTTTATTGAACCACGTTTAAGGCCCGTTTATTTCGTAAATGTAAGTACATCAATACATCAATACATCATATACAGATATTTATACAATATTATAATTTTGAATGCACTATATAGCTAGAAAAAAAGGGAAACAAACAAGAAGAGTATGAACAAGAATAATGTAAAGAAAAAAAAAGTAACGGCCTTGGTAGTAAACATCGTTTGTACATATTACATATTCAACATTAGTATGAAATTTCGCCAATCATTGTTGAAACTGTCAAGAGAAGAGTTTTGAAAAGCTCTATACTTTTCGATTTTTAACAGTTTTTGTTTAAAGATAGATATGTTTGGTATTGTTTTCTTCGTTTTACAGTTATATATGTAATATTTGGAAAACAAGAGAATGAATGATATTATTTTATTTCTTGAATGGAAAAAGGATATAAATTCATCTTGAGTAACATCTATACCAACTTCAATAAGCCATTGAAACAATTCGTTCCAAAAAAATTGTGTTTTTTGGCAACTCCAAAATAGATGTTCTTGACTCTCTATTTCCATATTACAAAAGTCACAAAGTCTGGACTCATTTAACCTGCAGTTAAAAAGAAACGTGTTTGTTGCAATATTTCTGTGCAAAAAGTTGTAATGAAAATTTTGTAGAATGTTATCTTGACAGATAACAAATGCATTCTTATATATTTCGTGCCAGTTAAAGGATCTGTTTGGGAAGTAATTCTCCCATTTTAATTGGGACTTTGGTTTTACATTTTGAATCATTAGCCTTTTTTGTTTCTGTATTTGCGTTAATGTTTTGTTTAAAATGTATGACTCTGTTTTTTCTAGAATTTCATACGTATTTGTTTTGTCCGATATTATAGGGGGTATAATGTTTTTTAACTTTCGTTTCCATTCTTTTGGAATTGATGAAATAAGTATGTGATAGTTTAAGTACTCATTATTAGGAATATTGTATTCTATTTGTAACTGATTGAAAGTTTTGAAATTATTTGTGTCTGTATCATAAACATCTTTAATACGGTTTATATTTTTAAAAATAATCGAGTATTTTTGATATAATATCACATACACTGAAGATAGATTCCCCATGCCATTTATACAAGTAAAATTAAACCATCAGTAGAAAACAATAATATTTTGTGTAAAATTATTAAAATATATGCTGGAGTCGGATTTTAGATCCATAAATGTTATGCGTAGGGGAGAACGGGGTTGAATGTGCCATTTTTCATATTTTGCCTTCTTCTCGAGCGCTGTTTCAGTTTATCAATATATTATGCAATTATGACCATGTTTACATGAAATAACATTTCCGTTAAAACATGAGATGTAACAACAGCGGATATAGTCTTTAGTTTAAGAATACTGCTGGTGTAAACGCGGCCTGTCAAACGTCACAACCTGCCCCGCGACTTGGGTAGGTTGTGACATTATGCGAGGTTCAGTGTGCGGGGTATACCCTTACCATACAGTATGGTATAGCATTATAAAACTACATGGCATTTAACCTTTTCGTATTTCTGTATTCTTGCATAAAAAATACTTTTTTCACTGGATCTGCCCATGTATAAACGGGAGAAAAATCGTGTGCAAACAACGCAATTCACGTGCAGTTAATACATGATTATTTTTTTTGAAATGCTTTGCCAGGGACGTATGTATGTATTTCTGCGCAGACTGATATTTGGCATCTGCATCTTGTTTCTTCCATAATAACATCTTCTTGTAGCATTATAGATACAATGTAATCCATAGTATGTTTAGCTGTATCAGTATCTGTATCTAACCCTAAACGTACTGCCCCCATCAATGCACGCACTAGCTTCTCTTAGAGTTTACTCCCTTTACCAAGCGTCGGTTCAGTTATTGTAAATAACTGTGAATAAATAAGTATCGCGTGTAACTTGTGCTATTGCCCGTTTTTAGGTATTATATTAATGATTTTTATAAGTATCAGTCGATTTGTTTTTACCTGATTTTTCACAGAATACATATAATAAACCTCGAAAGCTAGTCACTAGCTTCGTACTCATCCGTACTCTAAGTGTGTTCGTACTCAAAATAATTCGAATGTAAAGTTGTTATTCTTAAAGTTGTGTTCCCATTTATCAAATTTTTAAGTTATATGCAAAATTATGTGTAATGTAACGTTTGTAATAACTAAAAATAAAAATAAGATGCTCAAAAACCTTCAAATCACGCTTTTAGTAGTGTTATTGTTATGTGTGCCCCGGTTATGGATATTTAAAACATGTTTACCGTTTCCAAGAACAACCGAATGGTAACTAAAAATGTACCGGAATCGTAAAGTCATCACATATGAAAACAATGCATTTAGTCGTCGTGTAATTTTTTTATGCAAGAATAGCGACAATACACGTTTGTTTTGTGTATTAACGCCTGCAGAAACCCTTGGGATATGTTTGTGACCTCGACCTTCGGTCTCGGTCACAAATAATCCCGCGGGCTTCTGCAGACGTTAATACACAAAAAAAAAACGTGTATTATCCCTACAATCACACATCTCAAATGCTGACGTTTAGACGGCGCCGACACGACAAATTTATCTGTCGAGTTTTCGTGTTGGCGGGTATAAATATGTCGTGTTGGCGCCCTATATTTGTCGTGCTGTCGTTTTTTCGCCCCGCTATAGTAAGTAACAACAATTTGTTGACTAGTAAACAAAGTAATTCACATTTCTGAGCAATTGATAAAAGTTCTATCGAAATAAATAATAAATCAAAACAATTAAGGCAGTCACTGAAATCAATTTCTATTGAGAACTTCGCAAGATCTGACCAGTTATAATAGTAGCATTGTCATTTTGGCGAACCTTACTGGATAAAACTTTCGCCGCTACAAAATTTCGCTAGTGTATTAAATATCAAAAAATGATCTAAACATGATTTTTATTTCTAAGAATTGTTTTAATTTTCTACCAAAATAATACCAGATAAATAAAGACAATGATTGGTTAACTGATAGCTGACTTGCGCGCTAAATATCTTTTTATCATTTCTTGATATTGAATACTTTACATGTCTTCCGGTTGGTACGTGCAATTCATTTCGAAATATTACGGGGTATAATAATCTGCTTGGAAATGACAGTAGCAAGAACACTACTGGGAACTTTAGACTTAAACTACATTTGTGTACAGAACGTCAATCCCCACCATAATATTACTCCAAAGTAACATGACAGTGTAAAATAGGGAATAAGTACAGTTGAATTAGTTGAATTGGCATCCTCATCAAATATATAATTATATTTGTCAGGCTTTCGGTCAGAAATTCCATTAATGACGTTTAAGAATGAAGGACTGCGAATGTTCAGTTCTTGTGACATGTCCTACAAATCTGAGATTTGTTTATGCCTGGTAAAAGCAGTGGAAATTGTTTCAAAAACTGGAATACTTTCTAATTATGAAACACGTGTTGTTTTTCTAAGATTCATGTATATTATTTGATGTTACTGTATGCATTATCCTGAACAAACTAAAGTAAACTGAGAAGCTGAATTAGGCTATAGGGATGAGCTTGATTAAACACAGGGCTTAGTATATCCAGTTGGACTATGGGTCAAGCACTTTGTCTTAACCTAGCATTTACATTCTTGAAGGGGTTTAGAAACAATGGACTTGCATGAAATTCAATTTTTGACTCGCAGTTGTGACCTTGTGCTTGGAACACTGAGTTCTACACTTCGTCAGTTTGAATTGAACATTCCGCCAAAATTAAAGTACGAACTGAACAGGTGTCTAAGGTTCAATCGTTTGACCTTCAGTGATTGACCGGTGCAACAGAAACACGAGTTATGCACCTTGTATTGCTGGATGAAACACTAATCTATTTCATATTTACCCTGCAAGAAGTCAATAAGATTAGATCCAAACAGGATCCCAAGGCTCAAACTTTGTTTTGTTTTGTTTTTCCTTGACCAAACGCACTTTAAACGTAAGCTATGCAAGTCATCTTGATGTGATGAACATATAGATTTCATAAATTTCACAAATATCCTTCAGTGAGGTAAGAAGATTTAGAGTTGACAAAAAGTCTAAGACTTATGCATCTAAAAATTCAATTGTGACATTGACTTTAGGCCGACGCAACCGAAACATAATTTCCGCATTTCACTTTTCGATTTACATTTAACGAATATCCTTCAAGGTGTCAAGAACATTTAGAACGGAGACGCAATCCAATGCTAAAATATTTGACATTCAGTTTTGACTCTGACCTTGAGCGACAGAATTGAAACAGGGTTGATGAAATGGACATTCAGTCCAAGTTTCACAATGTCTTCTAAAAGGTCTAAATGTTGGTTCAACGTTAAATCGTTCAATACCTCCTACACCCCCCCCCCCCCCCCACCAACCCCTCCACTCCCCCACAAAAAAGTTTAAAAGATAAGAAGGGGACACAAAAACAAAAGCTCAAATATTCTACCCTCAGGCGCGACATTGATTATTAGTATGCACAATTATAACACTGGTTCTCAACCTCATCTGGATGAGACGATCATGTATCCGGATTCATGAATATCTTTCAAGAATGGAGGAGGCCCCTAATCGGAAGGATGGACAGATGAACGGACGACCCCCACCAAGTGACTCTCTAACACACATAGCACATGTAAAGATGATCAGACGATCCATAAATGTATGTACGCAATGACTTTGCACAAGACAGAACATTGAACAAGAGAAACACGAAGGACGGCATTAACAGTTATATCGGTCCCTCCTTATCACTGAGATAAGGTCTGAATAACGTGTTATATGTCCGATGTTTAGTCCAGATTAAGTGGAATTTACATGATCATGAAGACTATAATTTCAATTTTAATAATAGCTGTTTTACAAGGCGTATCATTGGTGAGTACATTTTCTTTCACTTTCTATGCCAATGAGTATGTATTTCACTCGTTCATCTACACTCTGTTCCATTTTTTCAAATTTCACTTCAAACAATTGTGTGCTGTTTTAGAAGTCTTCTTTCTTAATATGAATTTGCAGGACTAAATTGAGGATAGTGTCTCTCATGGATAAACTTTTTAGATCATTGTTTTATTGTGACGATCTTTTATAGATTCAGCTTTTAACGAGAAATGTCAGGTACTCTTTCCGTTGACTATCAACTTTCTTTAAAACAATGTTTTGGATATGCTCCCTTACATTACAAAAATAATTCATCCCACAGGATTGTACCAATGTGTTGTAGTCTAAATATATTTTGATTTAAAATGTGATGTTGCTTAAAACTCGCGTATTATCCTGTAAAATACTTGAATGTCAAGTATTGTGCGTTTTAATCGACCTGGCGGGGCGGGGTTTCGCGACGGTTCACTGCAATATTATGCAGAATATGTTGTTTATTCGGCAACCTGATTTCTTATTCAGTGGTTATCTACCTCACATTGTAACGGAATTAAACAATTATATTGCCCTACCTATTTTGCTCGTGTTTTGGGATTACCATTATTTGCATAAGTCAGAGATTAACTCCGCCCCCGCCAGGTCGAATAAAACGCACAATACCTTATTCCACTGCGTTGAAGTTTGTTGGAAAACTTATTTAATAGGTGTTCTTGATAAAACAAATTGCTCTGTTATTTCATATGGAACTCAACGACTATTCAAACTGGATAACTGGTTATCATGGACGGTAGTGGAAATGCATGCTACCGTCAATGACCTTTAGCCTGAAGTTGAGAAGAACTAAGCCTTTACGTATATTACAAGTATTTTTATACAATTTAAAGACATTCGCCGATGTGTTGATACAGCGGAGTACATAGAATATTGTCTGCAATTCCACGAAAGGTGGCGTGTGTTCTGCTGTTAATAATGAACTAACCCTAAACGAGAAAAAATTGGGAAGAACTACCAAGAACTTAGAGAGGGGGTCGGTAATTTTGGAGTTTACTATTTGCTCTTTTGTTGAAAAATGACTTATAAACAGAGAAATGTTAAGATGGTCTTTTAGAGAAATATATAAAAGAGCAACTGTGTTTCCGACTTGTTTTTCTATTCTTTCCCAAATTAAGAAGAAGAAAAAAAATCTGTATTTGGTTATTACTCAGGCGATACCAGCCTTAGGTCATGGGGCTCTGGCAGGGTACTGTGACACCAGTAGCCAGTGCGGGGAAGGCGAATGTTGTGTAAGTTTTAACCAACCAAGAGGACGTAGGGTAGTCTTAGACCACCTAGACTATGATCTTATGCAGTATGCACATGGAAGCTGTAAGAAGATGGGAACGCAAGGGTCAAGTATGTACCAACATGTTTATCACGTATAAATCACATGATTTATACGTGTATCGAATACTTTAAGCTATGTGAATTCCATAATATGGCATATAAAATTGATGTTGCATATGTATATTTTAATTAAAAAGTGAGAAATCAATACATGCATATCTTTTATTGGTTGTGAAATAGAATAGTCGGTATTCATTAACTACAACCCTAAATAAAGCAACTAAAACTATTACTACACTGGTTTCTGACCGACCGCAAGTAGACTTCAGAACCACGACCACGTGGTACAGGAAACTGGCTTCTATTCCTCCACGCGATTTTTTTTCTTTTTTTGTGTGTGTCTAAATTAGTAATTTTCCCAGTTACCTTCGGAAAAGTGTTGTAAGTGCGTAATAAACAGGAACTATTTTGTAATTGCCTACTCAACAAAACAGTTGTAAGATTGGTCGGTTCTGTTTCAGGATGCATAGTTGATGAATTGAAAACAGGAACAGCAGGCCTGTATTACGACTGCCCATGTAATAGTGGTTTTGTGTGTAACGGTACAGGCTCCATTGTCCTTAACAAGGGGGAACTTGGTTTGTACTTTACATAGGATTTATCTGTTCAATGCTACAGTCATATCATTATTCCGTTATATCTTGTATATCATGAACAGACGTAAAACTGAGAAAAAAAAAATATTAATATGAATTTTGCAGGTGCGTTTCATTAAATTTGTACAGTCGTACATATTACAGAGCATTTGCCACCCTTCGTTCTCACCTTTCAATGAAAGATAGTATTAATGATTTAGTGATAGTATAAGACCCAAAATCCAAATGCATTATTAATCTTATAAATTGTATAAAACAAATATTCCTTAGGACCCCAAAATATCAAAAATAAATGTCATTTCCTGACTTTTGATAAATATGTTAATCCATGCAACTACCAGACTCCCTAGGACAATATTAATACATTATACCGCATTAATGTACAGTTCAATGCAAAATAAAATCTTTTTCTAAAACACATGTTTTTGCTCTGTTTCAGAATACATATATTTATCATGTATTACAGTTGAAAGAGTATATAGTCGTTTTATTCTATACCTATTTTATCTATCCAATCGCGAACGTTCATTTGCAACATGTGACCGTACAATATATTACGGTATTTGGATGCACGTGCGTACAAAAATCCTGTATTTTCTGTATTTGGACGCACGCGCGTACAAGAAATCCTGTATTTTCTGTATTTGGACGGTTCAACAGTCCCATGTTAAACATACGATAAAGCCCGAAACGCGTGAAAATGTTCCGAATGTAAATCGGATGAAGTTGGCGCTCTGTGTACAGAGTTTGATTATGCGTCTTGAAATCTGGATTTAATTTGAGTTGTTGTTTTTTGTTTACAACACACAAAAACGATTCAAGGGATAACAATGCTATCTGATTTATATATTAAAACGTTCGTTAATAATCAAAAACTTAAAAATACAGTAAATAGGATCATCAGATGCTGGAATATTTGAAAAGTCGCTAAAAGAAGCCGTTCCGGAGACGAAACCTAGAAATTGGTATCAGCCCTGACTATCTGAATAGCTACCTCAGCATTTTTTGTTTAACGGTTAAGAAACAAAATGGAGAAGATTATAAATGGCAGCGGGCGGTCAGCATCCAAAACATGTTTGCTCTATAATTCAGTTTATTGTCGGCTCTTCACCAAACTTGCTGAGAATGTTTGTGGGCATTACATCTCGGTAAATTTCGATAACCAGCCAAATTGTACCAGGCACTCTTTGATTATACTCGTACCCAGCTGAGAAAACCATATTGAACTCGCCTAGCGGCTCGTCCAATATGGTTCTCTCAGCTGGGTACTCGTCCAAATATATCACCGTATTGCACAGAACAATGTTAAATAACCTAATATTATTTTCACAAATATTCGCGAATATTAACGTTTACTATGTACTTTGCCTAGACGGAAAATAACGTTTATTTTCATACAAACACCATTGGGTAATGACATCAAGTGCGACTTTTATAGGTCATACACGTTTGACTCATTCTTATCAAGATCAACCTGAATGTGTACCATGCCAAACACCGCTTACTGTTAAACATGTTTTGTTTTAATCAATTATGTATGGACTTCGATCCACGGCGCAGTACATACTATGACGTTCAATGTTTGAAAAAATTGTTTGAAAAAGTTTCAATCGGCAATATATTAAGCAGACAGGCATTTATCACACAATCTGAACATCGTTTTTTTTTTTTTTTTTTTTTAGATATTTTGCAATATTATTGTTTGCCACTGATATTTTAACCCTTTATATATATATATACATTTTTACATAAATATTTTTTGAAATGCTATACAATTTACGTTTTCAAGAATCTTAACTCTTTATATGTATATACATTTTTACATAAATGTTTTAGAGATGCTTTTCAACTTAGGTTTTCAATACAACTTCTTTCCGGCGACATATGATTTTTTGTGTGTCAGTTCGCCGTAAAATCCAGCTCACGCACTCAATCCGCGATTTGACATCTTTCACAAAAAATCATAAACAAAATGGCGTCGTTCAAAAAAGCCTCTGAAATTCGGATATTAAAATTTGAAAAAGAACATTCAATGATAGTTGATACTTTTCTTTTCCCACGGTAAAGATCATAAATGAATCTACACATCCACGAGATTTTCCTTGGATTTAAGAATATTTCAAATTAAAATCACAACATTATATTTTAATCGGAAGGCGAATTACAATTTACCTTGGATGGGTTTTTTTGCTTGTACTATCTAATTTTTTTTGTAGAGATCAATAGACGAATTTTTATATGGTTTTCTTATATTTATAGGAAATAACTCATGTCCTTTGTAGTAATCTACATTAAAATGTTAATGTTAGAACAGAATGTTTATACGGGTAAAACACATTTGGACTTCTGACAAATCATCCAGCAAGTCATGGATTTGCCAGTAGTCCCAGTGTGGCTTTATACCCTTATAAAGTGGTTGTATACTCGTATAAATTTTTAAACAATATCACCTACAAATTCAACCTATCCATGTAACCTACGTCATGTCCTAAAACACACTCTACTTCAGTACTTGGATCTTTGAATACATAATTATACTGACATGTTTTAGTGACTACATCAATAATCAAGTTAGCAATTCTGAAAACAAATAGTACTTGCATTTCATATTTTGACGTTTGTGTTTTACTTTTTGCGTTTTGCTTTTTCGACGGTCGTGTTTAAGACACAGTCATTGCTGCTTAAATTCAAGATCTGCTTAGAAACTGCTTTACGTAACCGTTATTGTAAACATGGTAATATAATGTTCTTTTTTTATATAAAAACACAATCAATCTGACTGACGAACACGATCACGATCTTATTAAAGTAGCATGATAGGAGAAGGTTTCAATCAGACTGAAGCACAATAACAAAACACAAAAAGAAAAACTATAAACGTAAATTGAAAATAGCAAAGAGCAAAACGCAAGAAACAAAGAACAAAATGCAGGAAACAAAAAGAGAGAAACAAAGAACAAAACAAAATGCAGATAGGAAAAACATGATTCAGGTGGGAAATCTAAATAACAACAAGAACGGCAAACTATCACAAAACAGGTCTTACACCTGCAAGTGACAAAGAGTATCTGGCTGGCTATCTAACTTGGTGAAGATAATATGCCAATCATTTAAAGTAATTAAGTGGAAAATGACAATTTTCGCAGTTTTTTTTTAATTCAATGACCATAACTCAAAAGTAACTGTGAGTATTTAAGAGAAACTTGGATAAGAACTACTGAAGTAAGAGAGCAGACATTATCAGTTTACACAATTTTGAGTTATTCAAGTACCATAACTTCAGAAAGATTTGGAAGATTCAGCTGGTTATCAAACTTGGCTGAGAAATTAAACCCGTTAATACCGTGACCGAGTTTGATGAACATTTGATAAGAACTGCTCAAGTAAAAGAGCAGGCACTGTCAGTTTTCGCAATTTTGAGTGATTCAATGGCTATAACTCCAGAGCCACTACGGCAATCCAGCTGGTTATCGAACTTGGCCGAGACATGTCTGTAAACGTTGTGACCAAGCTATTGGACATTAGATAAGAACTGCTCAAGTTAGAGAGCGAACAACTTTAGTGGATGCCGCCCGCCCGCCGCAGGTGTTCCAGTAAAATAAATACTTTGAGATTTAAAGCAGTATCTTTTACTTCCAGTTGTCTATTACACTGACTTTTCCATCAAGTTTTACAATAAATCTTAAGAAATCATTACTTTAAGCTTTTTGAATAAGGCTTTTATCATCATTTTGTCGATTTAAAGTTTCTTGTAATGTATATCATTAGCTGTTTTAAATTGATGACTGAGAGCTCACTTCATTCGTGAAAGACATAAGCCTTTCACCTTATATTTGTTAAACAAAAACAGTTTTACTAAACTTAACATGCATGAGTAGACTCTTTATAATGTTTTGTATCCATCTGTTCCGTGGTACTTTTTTAATTGTTTATATATACGTATTATATCGTGAATGATATTTTAACTGGGAAATGTCTTTCAAGATGGCGGCATTCTGATAGATTTGCCAGACATGCTGACTTGTAACGACTCATTCCATTGGTTGACACTTTTAGATTGCATTATTGGCGTTAGATTTTTCTTACTTTAACAACCTTTTCCTCTTTAGATATAAGTGAGCCTCTGGTAAAACCTTAAGGTGGAATGCGCCCCAAATTTTTTTGCCGAATTTCGTCCTGAAATTTATACTGTATAAAATTCAAGATATATGCGATTAAGCTCCGGGTTTACTTTGTCGCCATATTATTCGTGTTTTTTGCTATTTTGTCACAAGCATGGCCCCTGACGTCATTTTTCGTGCAACGCCCAGTTCCGGGTGCTTTCTGTATTTTTCCTTTCCTGCGCTCTGAATGTCATATCAATGAAAAATATAAAATATTTGTCATTTTGCATTCAGAAAATGCTACTTAATGGTATAAAATTCAGCGAATTAAGATCTACGCTTAGGACGTCAGAGACGGTTATTGTGACGTCAGAACGGAAAAACTCACATCAAGTTTTGTTACAAATTTTGCCTTAAAATCCAGTTTATAAAAAATCGACTCGGTAAAAAAACGTAAAATTTTGGTATGTTGTTTCGCAGTGTATGTACGTCTAGTAGACACATAAATACCTAGGGGTCACCGACTTTAATTTTTCAATATTTGACGATATTTTACCCCTACCCCATTAAGACATGACACGTTTAATCGTCATTTTTTAGCAAAATAATCTAAAGGATATGCGAAGTTGCATGTATTAACGGTAAATTCGGAATGAATTGATGAAATGAATTGACATGAAAGTATTGAGAGACATATGGCGAGATTTGCTAAGAAAGTGTTAAAGAAAAAAGTCGATTTTTTTAAACATGTAATAACATTCAAGTGATTACGGACCTGAAATATCTTAACGAGATATTTGATAAAGGGTGTAAATCATGTAAATGACATTTCGCATCTAAGGATATTATCGAAAAAGACTTTTGATCATTGGTTAATCAATATGTATTACGTGTGTTGATTAATTGAAATGACTTATAATTATTTAGATTTAAGTGTTCAGATTGTGAACACGAAACTACAGTTTCTACATCTATATCCCGGGCATCCGGAGAAACGGAAACGGCTTTTACTTTTTCCGTACTTCTTAAATCTGAAAGCTGCAACTGGTGAGGGTTTTATGAATTATTTTCTAGCATTCATTATTAAGAGCATGTAACTGCACTTGATCAGAAGGTTCCCGCCATGAAATAAATTTTGTATCGGACCAGCATTTATGCTTGATTGTAATAAAAAGATACCGTCTCGAGAATAAATTCTCTGCGTCTGACCAGCTGCAATACTTTATAGTCATTTGAAGATCTTTTTTAAGAATAAAGTCTGTTTGCTGGACTAGCTACTCTGCCTTACTATGACCTCACTGTCTTTGTCTCTTTGTCTCTCTCGTGCGGAAGGTCGGGGCTTTGATTGCTAGCCGTTTACCAAGGATATAAAAATGATACCAGTTGCTCAGCATTATGCGTATAGAACAGACTCTTCTCTCAACTCGTAATCTCGAGGAGATTGGTGTCTAAATTGGTAGAATTTGTTTCATGATTTTACAATAAATTAATCCGTGTAAAAAAAGTAATTTCATATCAGATATAGGATCTGGTATACTGTTTTCGTGCTGATAATACATGTGAACTGGAGCAACAGTCCGACATGCGTCGATGAATATTTCTGATAAAATCAGCAAACCCTCATACAAAACATGTTTAAGTACCTATTTTCACGAAATTAAATTATCAACCGACCGCATACTAGCTTTTTTACAAAGCAAAGTTAGCATTTTGCCTTAGACAGAGAAGATTAGTAACATCTATTCTTCAAACTTTGAATCTGCATTTTGAAACCATCAATAGAAATAACAAATGGATGAAAAAAGTGGATATATTGTCCATAAGTATTGATCTGGCCCTCAATAGAGAAATAACTACTGCGTAAGTATTCTTTATAGAATTTAAATAATATCGCATGTGCAAGTCGCTGCGGGGACAAAACGATTAGCCATCACTCTCGGAGTTGTGGGTTGTAGTCCCCAGTCTAACATCTTTTTTTTTTTTTTAATTTTATCTTCAAATTTTACAGGACGGAAAATTAATACACTTATCTATTTCTTTTTTATTGTTCATTTATTGAAAGAAATATACTTGTATTCAAGATATTTTGTAGTAAGTGTCGAGTAAAATCTTTAAAGGTATCTAAGATAAAAAGACACATTACTCCCGAAAATAGAAACCACAAGAGAAATCAATTAGAATTCGTGAAAATCGTCGCAAAAACATTGCAAGAATAAAAGCAAATACGATGACACTTCATTATATTGAATTTAAAAAATGGTCTGCGGTAATTTCTTACCCGTGGTAACCTGCGTGGAAGTCAGACGATTAACTATAAAGGTTATTTGTGTAATTTTAGATCTTTTCAGGATACAATATTGCGTAAAGGAACGAAAACGTCCGAAAGTATTAGCGAAGATTGATGAGTGTCAGGTCAAATACTTACGGACAATTGTACAAGATATACATTTTGTCAAAGGCGTTTTCTTTTACTAGTACATGGTATCAGAAGTTGAGATCGAATATATCGTGAAAATTTCTTATAATAAATACATCTCGTTTTTAACACGAACGTGAGTTACGTAAGTTGAAACTCATTCTTTTTAAAGGCAGACCATGTGGGGGTGAGGGTAAAGTTATGTTATATTGCAAAAAATTAAAGTCGGTGACCCCTAAGTATTTATGTGTCTACTAGACGTACACACATTGCGAAACAACATATCAAAATTATACGTTTTTTTTATCGAGCCGATTTTTTATAAATTGAAATTTAAGGCAAAATTTGTAGCAAAACTGATGTAATATTTTTCGTTCTGACGTCACAAAATCGTCACTAACGTCCTAAGAGACAATTTCATTTCACTGAATTTTATACCATTGAGTAGTATTTTCTGTTTGCAAAATGAACATTATTTTGTATTTTTCATTTATACGACATTCAGAGCGCGGGAAAGGAAGAATGCCGAAAACACTCGGAACTCGGCCTTGCTCGAAAAGTGACGCCAGGGGCCATGTTTGTGACACAATAGCAAAAAACACGAACCATATTGCGGAACTCAGTCGCATATATCCTGAATTTTGTACAGTATAAATTTCAGGACAATATTCGGCAAAAAAATTTGGGGCGCATTCGTTTATTCGAACGACCTTGTGTGCCTGATAACTTAACACTACTTAAAGGAAATGTACTATTTATTGTTACCGTTTCAAAAGGAATTTACAGTTATTTTAATAGTAAGGAAAGTCTGATTAGTATAGATTCTTGGAACTATTTTACATCAGAGAAGATCTATTGTTATGGACAGCTGAAATCAATAATAACGTTTAGTTACATTTTATAACAATCAGGAGCTGGCTAATCACTTACGTGTCTTACAAATGTACCATTTTGTTTAAATTTCTCAGTTTAATTTATTGTTTTCCATTATTTTGTGTATATTTTGGAACATGCAATTTTGAAATGTGGGGTTGGTATAAATAACTGAAACGCACCTGCGTACGTACAGTGAAACTATTTTTCAACTTGTAGAAGACACTGTAAACTTTTTTGGGAAAATTGATACGTATATATTCTTGTCTAGGTGCGTGTGTATCTGCAAAGATATCAAAGGCGACTCTAAATCAACCATGCTCTTCCGGTGCTGATTGCGCAGACTCCGAATGCTGTCTCAGCAATATGCGACCAATAGGAAAGCGCTCCTTACAAACAGCACATGGTCATTGCTCTAGCATGGCAACCGGTGGTTCAGGTAAATTATTTCAAAGCCTGCTTATGATTGGTTTATAGTAAGACAGCAGTAAAATCTAAAAATCAGCGTCACCATTTTTATTTCTTAACGAAAGAAGTGTTTATTACTAAAAAGCTTAGTATCCAAGCTGATCGTCACAACCTTTATCTGTAACCATTAGCAATATATGTTGGTCAAAACTTAGTCTCATTCTGTTTGTATTTTTTTAAATAACTTTGATTTTCAAAACAGGGTGCCTTGTCAAAATGGGATCCGGGAAGCCAAGCGGTACTGTCTATTCGTGTCCCTGCCTATCCGGACTTACATGCCACGGGACTGGAATGTATGATGTGCCACTCGGGGAAATGGGAAGGTAACACATTCTCTACAATACGATGGAGGGCATGTCTTAGTTTGTAGATGAATGTACGGTTCAAATTAATGACGCGTAGTTTACATGGACATATATACTCTTAAAGCATTTTTGTCAGTTGCGAAAGAAGCTACACAGTGAGAGAAAAAAAGCAGATACGGGAAAACAAAGAGCTACAAACTGGTCTAACTTGTGAAAGAAGTTCTAAGCTGAAATATAAATTTCTTTTTTTCTATTTCAGATGTGGCAAGTGAAAAGAAAACTACAAAGAAAAAAGACTACATCCGATCCTTTTGTTTGGTTTCAGTCTATGAAGTATATAAATAAAAACTTTGACAGTCACATAATGTGTTCTGAACCCGAAAAATATAATGACAAAATAATTTAAAATGCATACTAACTGAATGGTTCGCCGGTCAGTTGTCATATCTAGTGCTCGAGATCCGGAGGACTATTAACTTATAAGCCATCCAATAAATGTTTAATATCATGGCATCAAAAATAATCTTTCATATTCTTCTTTACCCCAACACAATAGTGTTGAGCTATTGACAGATCAGCTGTGGACAAGAGATTTATTTATCTCGTTCATTGACTTGATTTAATTGCACATTATCTTTAAATAAACGTTCTTCGAAAATATATCTGAATCTCCGACCATTAATGCTACAGTAATATTACAACTGCTCTTTGTTTTGAGATGAGAAAAAAAAACAAATACTGTTTGGCTCGCATGGATTTTGTTTAAGATTTAGAAACAAAACGGTATTCTTTGCATCGAGACAATTAGAATGAAACAAACACACCACCACAAAGATCACACCAGCCTCAAATTAGCCGTAAACAGAACTAGTCAAAACCAGTTCACGTGTCTTTACATCGGATCATTCGCCTTCAAAGCCAAAAACCTCGTAAAAGAAATTTTATGACGACACATTCATTATGTTTTTACATGAACTTTCGTATAAGGCAAGTAAGCAAGACTATATGATAGTTTTAATTTAAAAGTTCAATCATTTACTGGGCAGTGAACTTGTTCAAAGCGTTTTACTGTAATTCAAATTATTTCACCAGCTGTTGCTCAGTGCTTACAATATATTTGAAGTAATGTAGCCGAGCTTCTGTGGCTAATGGATACGGCGGATGTCCCGCAATCAGGAGGTCGAATGTTCGAGCCTTGTCATAGGCGGGTCTTGTTACTAAAGAGGGACCGGTTGTTGAGCCATTAGTTAATCAAATTGTCTACCAGTCCGGTACCTGGCATTCAAAGATAGGAATCGGGAAGTAATGCTGTTCAATGTATGTAAGTGTTTCATAATTCAACATTGCTGGCCCTTTCAGTAGGGGTGACACTATAATAAACAAACACTTTACTTTTATAGCTTTCAATGAGTTTCATGTTTCAACTAATTTCTTGGCCTATCCTCTAATTTTATAATTATATTTATCATATTTGAGATCATAACGAAACCAGAAGAAAATTGTGCAAAAAACATGAACAATTCAAATTTAAAAGAATTTAAATTTTTGTACAGGGTGGTTGGATGCTCTACTTTTCGATTCCCGCTATACAGATGTATTGCACAATTCATTCTATTTCATGACCAGGCTCATTCAAAGCAAGTCTGCAATATTTTGCAAGGTTGAACCTCTATGCTACTAAAATGATCTTTAACAGATTTGATTAAGTTTATAAGACATCATAAAATATTTAGTAAAAGAGACAAAAACCTAAAGGCCCAACATGAGGTAAAAGAGTCGAAGAAGTGTTTCATCATTTTGCACCAGAGAGAAAAAGAAATTCCGAAAGACAATATATAGGGGTACCAAGACATATCATCGAACACAACATATCACTAAGTAAACAGAAACTACATGTTCAAAGAAAAGGTACAACATCTCCAGCTTGAATTCAAAACTATCTAGAAGTTAATGGACGGTTTGTGACTGGACAATCTTATATTAACCACATATTTCCGAGCACATAAAAAGGTGGAGTACAGCTCCAGAAAACCAAACAAATTCACATCATAAACACAAAAGAGGTAGAAAATGGCTTCAAAGCATCTTAAAGTGACCGCCTTTGCTTTCAGAAAGAATAGTCGATCAAAATGATGTCGATGCTCTACATGTCATAGAGAATAGATTATTAGTGAAATATCAAACGTGGACATTACCAACATACCTAATGGTCGATATAGGCCTACACTATTCCCACCAAGAGAAATCCACTTTAGTATGAAACGGGTATCCATCTATTACTAGGACGTTTATATACAATTTTCAATCAAAATGTCAATTAATGCCTTTAACCTGCTAAATTTCTAAAATGAACTGGTCCATCATTCATTTCGGGTAGTACCATTTATCATTTGGAGGGGTTTTCAATGAAAATTTACTGACTGAATAGCAAAAAGTGTTGACCACGATCAGCCTGCACGGATATTGGTCTGCACGGGCAGAACCACTTGCCGTTAAGATGCGCAAGCAGTCTTGCTATACTAAGCATAACCTACATTAAACTTAACCTTTTTTCCATCGGCCAATGAATAAAAAGAGCTATAAGACGCTTAAGACCAAAATGAACAAAATCATGAAAAAAATGACATTACAATGATCAAATATTTGAATAGTTTTTTATCAACATGTACCAGTTAATTTATGTATAAATATCTATGACAATATGCGTGCTTTGGGTATGCTCAGCAGGAAACTTGACGATTATCACCAAAATCAAATGAATAAAGGCATTGACTTGAATATATAAGGTGTTGGTAACGATGATCAAAACTGACATAACATGTTATTGTGGTGAGGTTTTTTACACGGAAATGTGCTCGAAACCAAATTTTAATTAGCAAATTGATTTCAGTATATATCTATATAAACATGATATTGTGGTTTTATGGTAGGAGATAAGATTTTTAAAGGTAAGTTGATATTCTGATATTGAGACTAATGTTAAATGTTTCATTCGATACATGTATGGCACTACTGCATACAATTGTTCTTAAAGTCTGTGGATGATTGAGAAACCGTAAGAACCCAAACTATATGTAAGAAGTGGTCATGTATAGTGATATTATCTGAGGACTTACTATGCAAACGTTAAATCCAGAATTGTTGCGTGCCTAGAAATTATCGAGTCATACTCGGCATAGCTAAAATTTCTAAACTGCAATTAAAAAATAATCAATTAATTGCTGAATTATCGCCCCTGTTCGCCCCTATTTTATTATGCCGCCCGGCCTTTTTTGTTCTCAAAAAAGTAAACAAGATTTCTGTAGAAAATGACAGCTATATTTCATACCGTCATTTAGTATCATTTAAAGAATTGTTTGGATGATAACGAGCAATTGAATTATAGTGGCCTAAACTACCATTACCAAACACAAGAGGTGAACAACAAAGCATAACTGTTTCAAAACCTGTATGCATGTATTTTCAGGTAACATAATCAAACATGCGGCTCCGCATCCGGTCTGTGATCGGTGTTTCATTTGTATTAGTTCTGTTCATTCTGCTGGCTTACCAGGCACAGAACCTGAAAGAAGAGTCCAAATTGAGAAGTAAGAGGTTCTTTTTAGTTTACTTTATAACTTGTTGGCATTCCTTTTTTAAGGAATTTCTCTCTAATACTGCTAGTATAATATTGAAAATATTTTCAATATTCAGTTTCACATATAAACGTGTATATTTATCGCGGCGGAAAATGACATATGAAATTGCCATTCGTATTAATAGCAAGTCCGCTTGCGTTTGCAGTAATGCTCTGTGCTGATCACTGACGCCTTGTATAGTTCATCTCTGCTGATTTTTATTGCATTAATATAAATATACATAAAGGAATCTAAAAGTGAAAGGAGGAATTGAATTTAAACTTAAACGTCAACTTGTATTTTGTTTAATATGCAACCGTGCGCATGCGTGTTATTGCTAAAGAATAAAGTATCTTAGAGGGTACTAAAGAACCTTGAAGAGGCAATACTGTCAAGCTATCATACTTACCAACTCGAGATTTCTACCATGTTAGTATACGAAAAAGAACAAATCAAAACTAAAGCTCAAAGAACCATTACTAGTATTATTGCATTGTGCCCATGTAATAAATATAAAATCATACAGCGATGTACCAATGGTGCAGTTGTTGCCTGATATTTCTAAATATTTCAGTTAAACGAAGCCATGATAGAAAAATGCATGACAGACTTAAACAAAAAGGGGAAAAGAATTATGTCGATCTCATGTCTCTATATGTGCCCCCTGCAGGGAAACCCAGAGTAAGCTTTCATCACGTACCATTGCAACCGTCGAAGAAGGAGAACAAACCTCTACAACATACAGATTATCTTGATGAATCAGTATCTAAACAGGAGACTAAACTTGAACAAGACAACAAACGTCCTACGAATGTCAGTGCTAATCAGAAAAAATATAAGCTCTACCAGGAAAATCAAACTGCAAATCTAAAAGCCAAACAATTTCCAGAAATAAAGAAGCCGATACAGAGATATGAACATACCACAAAATCATGGTCTGAATTGTTCCAAAACTTCAAAGCTTTCCAGTCAACAGAAGAAGTTGAATTTCCGACAAACAAAAGTGCTGTACCACGAATTCCTCATATCATACATCAGATATGGGCTGATAACTATGTAATAGCAAATTACTCTAGATACATCAGAACATTTATTAAACACAATCCGAAATGGGAATATCGATTCTGGACGTATGAGTCTGGGCGACGTCTAATAGCTGAGAAACATCCTTATCTACTATCTCGTTTTGACAACTTCAAAATAGATGATATCAAGAAAGTCGATTTCATAAAATATACTGTGATGTATGAATTTGGAGGATTTTATTCAGACATCGATGTCAAAAATCTCCGCCCACTTGATAAAGTAACTACGAAATACGCTTGCATCATACCAACAGAGCCGTTTGAGCATGCCGCATTATTGTTCAAAACTCAAATGGTTCTAAATGTAGGCATTTTCTTGTGCAGACCTAAGCACCCATTCTTCAAACTTGTGTTACAAGAATTGCACGCGAAAGCAATAATGCCAGATGCCGATCCACTTAAAACAACAGGTGCCCTACATCTGACATTCGTATACATGCTTTACAACAAACTATCGTACGAGGATCTGGAGAAACCCAAAACGGATAACAGCACTAACACGCCGTACTTCTATAAAGGTATACTTCCGGAGGATGACGACAACGCTATTTATATTCCAAATAGTCAGTACTTCATGGATAAAGTCGACCCTACCATCATAGGAGAAAACGGTATTCCTTCCGATTGTCGATTTACGCACATACATGAATTTGAAAATTCATTGCTAATACCAAAAGTTGTCATGCGAGGTTGCGCCGAGTATGAGAGGCGTAAGAATGTGAGAAGGAATAAGAAGTACACATTTACAGAACATTATTGGCATCACTTGTGGTCGTTCGACAAAAGTTGGTTAAATTCATTGGAAAAACTTCATATACGACAAATTGTTCCCCATTACATTCTATATTGACGCTATGGATATGACTTACACGATAGGCTCTCGTTTTGTCTGAATAATTGCAAAGCTTTGTACAATAATGCGCGGTTAATATATTATATTTGAAAATAGAATGATAATGATATCTTTTAACATAACATTGTATGTAGATATTAAATAATTTGGCGCATACGACAACGTTTGCAGTTTACAAAAATAGGGAAATTATTTTAAAAACAGCGTACGAACAACGACGAAATTCATTCACGTTAGACCGAATGTAGTAAAGCATTGATGTATTTATCTAAGAGACAGTTAAATTGGACAATTAAACAGTCTTAACTTACTAAACTTCCACAATTTATTTTATGTACATCGAGAAGTTGGGTTCTGTGTAACCGAACTCCAAACACATTCCGTGTTAATGAGGAGTCGAATACTCCGAGAACTTTCTATGTAACCAAGGTATCTGAGAGCCACACGCATGAATTCGAAAACATTTTTACAAACTTAAATGTGTAACGCCGAATACCCATACATATTCTGTACAACGATGAGTCTGGGCATATTTTGCGTAACCAATTAGTCCGAGTATTCCGAAAATATTATATACATCAAGGGGTCCGTGTATTCCGAACACATCTGTTCAACCATTGTGTAAGATGTATCTAAATATATGCAAATATACAAGAAGATTCTTTGGAAGCATAGAATGCAACATAGCAAAATAAGATCGTATCCGAATGAAGGAATGTCATAGATCAATGATACGAAACATTCACATCACAAGTGTCCTAATCTTCAGGTCACCTGTCCGACATAATTAAAATACCTGCGTTCAAAAAAAATCTTGTACAGCATTTGAAGTGTAAGAGTAATAACCAAAATAAAGTTGATGTCTACCCACATCTGGAATTTACTGATGTCCCGGGATGCTGTAATATAAGTAAAATAGCAATAGTTGCGACAGTCATTACAGTCTTAAAAACTTATTTAGAAACTCTGTCAAGCAAAACTCACTACAGATGACCAAGTTTTCAAAATTTATCTGCATCACGCGCTTTACAGTAAATACAACCTTAATGGGCCAACATTCGCCCAACTTTTATCATGATAGTTCGTTTTTAAGAAATAAAATTATCAGCAGAAAACTAGCATTCAAATAAAAACAAGTGAACAAAATAATGAAAATATGTATTTAGGGTTATATAATATTATAAAACCAGTAAACCCCAGTTTCTGTTTGTTGTTGTTGTTTATTTCGTTCGTTTCTTGTCAATTTACAAGGAAATTATAGTTAACCGGAACTTCAAGACATGGATCCAGATACTGTTTGGTTTGGTAATAAATCACACTTGACAGACTTAGTTACAGTGACTTTCAAATTTTTAACGCCGAAGAAAGACCCCAGGCGTTTTCCTTGCATGAAAGTATGTTTTCTGGAATTCAACTGGACACAATCTCTCTTTTTCGTTACAATCCCTAAATAAATGTTATCTATTTTCGATCAGATTTTGGTAGATGAAACAGGAGTAGCCATTTACTAAGTGGTTGGCGTTATAAATAGGTGCCAGAAGAAAAATAGCACTAAAACTGATACATTAAACAGTTACTTTATAGTTATGATTTGTTTGTTTGTTTTGGGTTTAACGCCGTTTTTTAACAGTATTTCAGTAATGTAACGGCGGGCAGTTAACCTAACCGGTGTTCCTGGATTCTGTACCAGTACAAACCTGTTCTCCGCAAGTAACTGCCAACTTCTCCACATGAATCAGAGGTCAAGGACTAATGATTTCATACATAGTGTCGTTTATCAAATAGTCACGGAGAACATACGCCCCGCCCGAGGATCGAACTCGCGACCCCGCGATCCGTAGACCAACGCTCTTACCTACTAAGCTAAGCGGGCGGGCTATTATAGTTATGACGATGAGGGGGGCTTAACAAATGATATGACGATAAGAGGGGGGGGGGCTTAACAAATGATGTTCATCTATATATATCATACGATACGTATTCTATTTCATGACTACTCTGAAAAAAGAGCAGTATAGCTAGTATCTTACAGAAATAAAATATTGCAAGGCTCTTTATAAAAGCAGACGACAGACAGTCAACCATGTTGTACTATAACGCCCGTATTGTAACAGAAATGCAAAAAATATTGCCAAATTAATATCTCTCCGCTAATAAATGTATATCATTCATATACATGCCATAATATGCAATTGTGATTTCCTAGTAAAATCAATTTAAATATGATATATACTGCGTGTGTTTCTTTATATAAAATGTCTCTTTTTGAGCTGAATAACACTTTCAATGGACTTCCATGTGCCTGACCAGTCACCGACCAATGTGATAAGGCATAAAATAATTCAATTTATACATTCACCAATATCGAAGATCCCAATTTATGCGGTTAAATATATACACTTGGATAAAGCAATTAATCAAAAGCAAACCCGGAAAATACTGTGGAAAAAACATACTGTACAGAAATGGTTTATAATTTGTCACTTAAGAAATGTTGGATACATATATTATATTTATAATATTTATTATGTAAACCATTTTACCGGTACTTTTATATCTTCTTGTCAACCAAGAGATGAAACTTCGTGTCAGATTTTTAATTTGGACATGCATATGTTTGCCTACTGGAATACTGTTTTTGTATTATTTAACTTTACAAACAGCCCCTACGAAAGGTAAATACTCATTTTTTATAACTGCTCTTTCCTTTGCAGTGGACAAGAATAAAATCATTGTTTTATTTAACTGATAAACTTTAAAGACATATACTTGGTGTATTTTGTTTTGTTAAGAGGGGCATATACTTTACTTGTTTAAGTAACACTCTAACACAGTAAACATAATCTGAAATATTAACAGGTACTTTAAAAGTCTCTGACAATTTAAAAAATGATCAGCTAATTTATATACATATATACTTACGCAATTGAAATTTATGTTTATAACTTTTGTCAAGATTATAAACAAGTTCATATATATTTACAAGTTTTGTCAAGATTATTAGTTCATATATATTATCCGTCATTAATGTCTTCAGCTGAGCTGGCTTAAACAATTTGTAATTTAATTCCAGAAAATACAAAACAAGACAAAAGTGATCAGACACGTAGATATATTCATGAAACGTTTACAGATATGTATCAAAGTAGACGAATCATAAGTGCGACCAAAGACAACGAGAAAGAAGTGCGGGCAGGAAATGATGAAAAACTTCAAACAACTACTGATGGCAGAGAAGAAACTAGTTCAAGAAAATCGACGACGGTGCCAGAGCAAGATACCCCAATAAGCGCGACAGAACAACCAGGTCGGACAGGAAACGATGAAAACCTTCAAACAACTACTGATGGCAGGCAAGAAACTAGTTCAAGAAAATCGACGGCGGTATCGAAGCTGGAGACCACAGTTCAGAAAGCAATTTCAAAGCCAAACGTGACTAACGTAGACTCATCAGAAACAGTAAATATGTCGGATACAGATGTCATGTTACTGAAGTATCCACAGTTTCAATCGGCAGAGGAGGTTGAATTTCCTACTACAACAAACACGAAGCCGCTAATACCGCATATCATCCATCAGATTTCTTGTAATGAAAGTGTTCCAGAACCATATCAAAGATTCATCGAAACATTTACAAGACAAAATTTTAGATGGCAGTATCGATTTTGGACGCATAAATCTGGACGGAAGTTTCTGGTAGACCGCTATCCTTATCTCGTACCTATATACGACCTTTTCGGTAAGTGCAATGCTAAACAGTTTGATATGATCAAGTATGCTGTTTTACACGAGTTCGGTGGTGTATATGCAGACTTTGATATGGAGAATATACGCCCTTTGGATAAAGCTACACTGAAATATGGCTGTATCATACCCATTGAGCCTATTGAAAACGTGGCGATGAGACTTCGGGCTAAAATATTTGACGCTGAACTGAGACGTCAATATGACCTACCATACGTTAAGCCTGACGTTAACAAGAACATCCGAACCTATCAAAAACTGAACGTTGACGTCATGCTCTGTCGCCCTAAACATCCCTTCCTTAAATTTTTGCTGAATAATCTGAAAGATACCAGAAATCCTTTTGGAGACCATGAAGAAGTGAGTGGTGTCGATTTTGTGACCAAGTCTTACAGGATATACAACGGAACAGATCTCAACATTTCCGGCAAAGAAGTAACCAATCAGACTGGTAATTCGTCCGATCTTTATAAAAGTATCAGTACTATGCATAACAACGACACTGTTTATATTCCAAATTCTCAGTATTTCTCCGATAGCATCGATCCGGAATTTTTAGATGAACAAGGAAATCTTAAGAAATGTTGGAAATTTGACCAAATAACTGATTTGAAATCGTTCGAAAAACAAGCATGCACTGAATTTGAACGACGCAGGAAGGTTAGGAAAAATAGGAAATATACATTCATTGTGCACCACTGGCATACTTCCAAACTATACGATTATGATAAATGGTTAGCCTCATTAGAAAAGGTAAAAATTCGCTACATCGTTCCTGACTGCATAATCTATGAATAAGTTTTACTTGAAGAATTTTATTGGCTAATAATAGCATGTTTCTGAAATTGTACGACTATTGTTTACAAAACTTAGTGATATGAATCACTAAACAAAATACACGTTCAATAGATTTCTGCTAGATGAGTTTTCTGTACAACTATTTGGAAAATACAGATGCCTCCACGATGGCCTTTCGATGATTACAGGGTACTCACTTCTTTTTCGTCTAAGAATTTCGTTCAGGGCTTTCGTTCGGTTGCGCAGGTCACTTTTCCGGTTACTATTTCTGCAAGAAACACTCGTCGTTTTCATAATTTTTATCGGTCGATTTATAGTACATGTACAAGAATTGTATGATTTTTCATTACAATTAGTTGTTTTAGTTACGGACACATTTTTGCGTGCACGAAGTGCACTTTTAAAATAATTTAATTAGTTCAACGAGGCGTTTTTATGTCGCACGTGGTGTGACATTTTTCTGAAAAACTGGCGAATTCAAAAAGAAACGAGAGAAAATATTTTCTCTCAAGTATGCTGTAACCTTGCTGAAACTTAGTCCGAATGACCTTTAACAAAATAAAGTCATCTATCTTTGCCAGAAGCAGCCTTTATCATAAGGCGTTTGCCTGCTTCTCCAGTCATTTATAGATAAGGTCAATTATGTTTCAGCACATTACACTTACTGACCAAAACAAATATTATTGATCATCTAATGACTAAGTGCCATAATCCTATGAAGCCAAAAGGCCATAGAACAAAGCATTCTCAAAAAATGAGCGGAAACTTTTGTTCGTGTAAAAACCACTGTGACTGACCTTTTACATACTGATTGAAAAACAATTGGAGTCATTTCCTGATTACAGGTGATAATTGTATCAAGTATAAAAGTTATAGACCTAGACGGAAAATGTGGAAACTCCACAGGATGCCGAAAACGATAAAAATGAAAATATTTTAAACCAGTACGTAAACAGTCTGACCTACTTATTGGATGCATTCTAAGACACAAATAATAATTCTGCCTGCGCCTATATGTTTAAAAACTAGTTGATGAGTCATTTCATTGTAATTTCAATTATATTGGACAATGTGTTCTCAGTCAAATAAGTTCTTCCCGTAATAGTCGGACCATAATTGGGAAATAGGCATTTATCAATAACTTAATAATTAGGACTATCTGCAAGAGGAGCTACATGGACATTAATTAAGAAATTTCAGAAAAGCTTAAAAACATCAAATCAAGACCTTAGCATTTACTTTGGTCATACATCTAAGCAGTCATCGTTATATCCAATTTTTTAAAAACTTTTTTGGGCACTATATCTATTCTAATTGGTAATATTTGGACCGTAAGCAATCATCCTATGAAATATGTATGTTATCACTGACAAAGCATAAAAAGAGATCGCATACAAACCATAGAAAATCATAGTTTACAGATAAACGCGTTTTCAAATTATTGATCTGAAACAGTTTTCAGCCCTAAGATCAGTGGCTTTGACTTGACCTACTTAACAACAAAACAATATGGGTCACATTCTGACCAAATGTAATCATTCTATAAAGTTTGGCGACTGTATGTATAAGCTCTACTTTTTGTATTAAAATAGCCTGGGAAGCGTGCATCATACCTAATATCTATGCATTAAATGTCCGATTTAATTAGCGCTAATTAGTGTTAATTGGCATTCTTCGAGTTTCTGATATTTGCAGGTAGAAAAAAGTTAGAAATTGTCAGACTGGATTCCCAAGCTAGCATTAATAGTGTTGTATTAAGATTACAGGCCACAGTGACCTTGACCTTAGACCTACAAAACAATGGATCATCTACTAACCACAGGCAACTATTCTATGAAGTTTTACGCAGTTGACGATCACAATCCAAGTGGGCTATCACAGACACAGCTTAATGTCTGATATTAAGCGATTTTCAAAATAGCTTCCAAAATGGCGATCATTTTAATGAAGCAGTTGAAATCTTTTGAAAATATTTGCATAATTTATTGGGAACTACACCACCATAACATGACGACCTGTTTATATCCAGCTAGAAAGGAATTATTTCATAGTCCAGAGGCGCTTGACTGCAATCACTCTTTTTATCCTAAAATAGGTCTTGCCTATCTGTACAAATTGACGATCACGTGTGATTTTGAAAATCAGCAATGCGCATGCACTAATAATGCAGTATATATCTATATATTGTTTGTAAGTATGTAGTGTTTGGATCAGCACCGTAAACAGTGTCACGTAATCTCTAATAAGTCTGATCGTTACATTAGTGATACTAGTATGAACTTTCATTTTGTCTCTCAAGTCTAAAGGTGCGTAATGCTTTGACTGGCCCTGATGTCACGTTTATATATAATATTTAATATATTATATTTATCTACTCATCACTGTTATCATGTGTATTAACATTCATTTAAATCCCTTTTCAATATAGGCCTACACCACAAACTTTTCAACAGATTAACTGAATAACTGATGATTCAACTGACCAACAGTAAAATGACCCCTTTGTACCCTTTTATGACTGAGCAAATGGGAGTGTTAAAAAAAAAAAACACTAAAAGAAAATCCTTTCAAAAAGAGGAACTCAAACAAGCAAATAAATAGCAAACTGTGTTTGATAGAGTACCTTTATGACAGGTATTGAAATGTGTAACATCTCTCACACCCACAAACACTGGCTTAAGCAGAATTCTGTTAGAGTTAAATTCAGTGAACTGGAGTCGAAACTTAATATGAGCCGTGCCATGTGAAAACCAACATAGTGGCTTTGCGACCAGCATGGATCCAGACCAGCCTGCGCATCCGCGCAGTCTGGTCAGGATCCATGCTGTTCGCTAAGGGTTTCTCTAATTGCAATATGCTTTGAAAGCGAACAGCATGGATCCTGACCAGACTGCAAAGCATATTGCAATTAGAGAAACCGTTAGCGAACAGCATGGATCCTGACCAGACTGCGCGGATGCGCAGGCTGGTCTGGATCCATGCTGGTCGCAAAGCCACTATGTTGGTTTTCTCATGGCGCGGCTCAATTATCTCTAACTTGCTTATCTCAAAATTCCGGCTATCTCGAAGATATTTTAGAGTTCCGTCCCGAACACATGTGCACAGAATCATTTTAATTTTCTGTTGTCTTGAAGTAAAAAGCTCAATCCCAGAGTTTAAGCTGTATCCACGTATGAGAAGACTTTTTACACCCTTCGCATAGCACTTTAAAGACTGTTGTTGTAAAAGTTAATAAAATATGTAAGAAATCTTTTGGAAACATTTGATACAACCAAGCAAAACAAAAAGCAGAATCAGTTTGATTGAGTATGTTAATGAGAGGTAATGAAATGTGCAACACACACATGCCCAATCTCACCAGTTTAAGCGGAAATCTGTTATAATGAAATTGAATGAATTCATGAAAGGTTTTAAGAGATATTTACTCTGTAAACTATAAAGAATAATGATGTATTATTATCAGACAAATTCTTAAATCACGATTGGTCAAATGTTTCAGCATGAACGTTTTTTGTAACTGTTATTCCCATACTGAACATTGAACATTATTATTGGCTAGGATATTCAATCTAAGTTTTGTCACACTTAAACAATTTAGGTTATATTTCAAGCTTTTAGTGGCGGAAGATTTCAGTCATAGGTGGACACAGACCTTACGTAAGCCAGATGTATGGCTTCCTCACATAAATAACTCTACACCCCAGGCGATGTTTTTCTCAGCGAGAGGTAAGTGATTCGAAGCCATAGCCCTTAACATTCGTCCACGGAGGCCCTCAGTCAAATTAAAATTTTAGTTTTACGGTCTTTTATGTAAAGATATTGTCATAATTTTTCTTTGTACAATATGATACTATTGAATTCAACATTTGAATCATGCATATCAATTAACTAGTTAAATTGTCAATTTCAGAACTTCGATATATCACAAGTAGAGATACATTCTTAACCTAACAAATGCCGAGTTCTTTTTTTATTATTTCATGGGGAGGAGGGGGTTTGACTTTATATGTTTCTCTAACATGTGGGTTCTGTATGAGGAAGTCTTTCAACACATGAATAATAGATTTATTACAATACAATGACAATCAAACTATCCAAAGAGCTATACTTCTTTGAACATTCAGATAATGGCGGACAACAATAACAAAAGTTTCACGTAAAACATTACATACGATTTCTCATTAAAAGCATATGACAAATACATTATAAAACAATGTATGGCTGAACTAAACATTTCATCTATGGTGTGTATTAATTAATAGATGAACAAGAGCTGTCTCCATAGGATGACACATGCCCCCGATGGCACTTTGAATGAATAGTTATGGCCAATGTTAGAGTTTAGGACCTTTGACCTACGGACCTGGGTCTTGCGCGCGACACGTCGTCTTACTGTGGTACACATCCATGCCCAATATTTTTAAAATCCAAGCATGAATGACAAAGATATGGACAAGACACGCCCATCAATGCACTATGTTGAAATATGACATTTAACGTCTAAGTGTGACCTTGACCTTTGAGCTACGGACCTGGGTCTTGCGCACGACACGTCGTCTTACTGTGGTACACATTTATGCCAAGTTATTTGAAAATCCATCCATGGATGACAAAGATATGGACCGGACACGAATGCACTATCATGAAAAATGACCTTTAACGTCTAAGTGTGACCTTGACCTTTGAGCTACGGACCTGGGTCTTTCGCGCGACACGTCGTCTTACTGTGGTACACATTCATGCCAAGTTATTTGAAAATCCATCCATCGATGACAAAGATATGGACCGGACACGCCCAACTATCATGAAAAATGACCTTTAACGTCTAAGTGTGACCTTGACCTTTGAGCTACGGACCTGGGTCTTTCGCGCGACACGTCGTCTTACTGTGGTACACATTCATGCCAAGTTATTTGAAAATCCATCCATCGATGACAAAGATATGGACCGGACACGAAAATTGCGGACAGACTGACAGACCGACAGACCGACAGACTGACAGACGGTTCAAAAACTATATGCCTCCCTTCGGGGGCATAAAAATCAACGTACCTGTAAATATATGTATAAAATATTTATTACAATACAATGAAAATCAATCCACCTATCAGATAATGGCGGACAACAATAACCGATGTTTCTCATTACAGAGCTGGTGCAGCCGTTCTGCGCATGTCCGGAATTATTTTCCATTGGAGCGCATGGCAAAATTACGCATTTTTTTGCATGTCCGCGCGCATTAAGTGTATAATATGCATAATATACTGACTAAAGGTTAGGGGTAGTATTGCCATGGTTACAAAATATATACATTCAAGATATTTTCGTTCAAATTTAGTTAATCCGGTATATACCGGAGTCTGTAATATATCACAGGCGCACCAGCTCTGTGTAGTCACAGCCAACAATAACAAAGTGGTTCACGGGAAGGGGCTATGTGACGTTATAGGATTAGTATGGTATGGCATCCGTCTATGGCAAGCCAATTGTCCAATAATTACGTGAACCCCAGTTCACGGTCGAAAAACTAGGATTAACGATCGATAAACAAGGTTTTTCGAACGTAAAACTAGGTTTTTCAAATACAAACCTACATTTTCGAATAAAAACATCAGATACCGGGCGTAAACCATAGTTCACGCTCGTGAACACAGGTTTACGTTCGATAAACTAGGTTTCTCGATTGAACTATGAATTTCGGTCGTTATCCTATGTTTACGACCGTAAACCTGGGTTTACGAACGTGAACCTACGTTTACGAGCGTAAACTATGGTTTACAACGTTATCCTATGTTTTCGCTAGTAAAAATATGATAGTACTTGAAAAACCTGGTTTATCGAACGTAAACCTAAGTTCACGCTCGTAAACCCAAGTTCACGTTCGTAAACATAGGTTCACGCTCGAAAATATAGGTTCAGGTCCGTAAACTATGGTTCACGGTCGTAAACATAGGTTCACGTCCGTAAACATAGGTTCATGTCCGTGAACCCATGTTCACGCCCGAAATTCATTGACAATGACAATGACAATGACAATGACAATGACAAATTTTATTTGCTCTAAGGCCACCGGCCCATGCAAAACATATACAACAAATATTTTTTAAATTGCATAGCATGTGCATTGTAGATCATGTTGACAAACATATAATATGTAATATTCAGCTACAACATTATGTCAATTTAATATAATGATAATAAATGGCTTCTTCCTACTTATGTAATTCTTTGCAAATCTTGTAATCTATTTTTCCTTTTCTTAAAAGCGTAGAACAAATATACTGCTAATGACTTAATTGTTTCTCCATTTTTGATAGACATTAGAACATTAAATTTATTTATAGTTGGCGGTGATATATATTTTTTGGTATATGTAGCTTACGTAGTTCAGAATAAAATTCACATTTTAACAGAAAATGATACTCATCTTCTACCGAGTTGGAATTGCACATTTTACATATTCTGTTTTGTCTTGGCACATTAATATATCGACCTCTTTCAATTTCTAAGTCATGCGAACTTACTCTAAAATTAACGAAGGTATATCTAAATTTTTTAACATCTAATACATCCAGATCCATTTCATAGTTAAATTCGTTCTTAAATAACATATAGTTTGAAAGTTTAACATTTGAATGTATTGCTACGTTCCATTCCTGTAAAAATATGTCTTTCAATCTATTTTCAAACGTTTTTAAAAATGAGAATTCAGGTTCAACAAATTGATAAGCCCATACATACCCAAAACCATGACTTTGTAAACAATACCTTATGGAAGATACCCAATTATAATGACCATTTATGTCATCATTTAGCATCATGTTATAACATTTTTTTACCAGTCGGCTATTCGGCATTTTTATAATCTTCAGCCAATATTTTATACATCTTTTATACGTGGTTATGTACATAGGGTATCTTGCACAGTCACCCAGCGTAGCAAAATTTGAGGCACTTTGTTTAGCACACATGAAACGTTCACAAGCATAATACTGTGCCCGTTCAAGTTCATCGAACCTACAAATTCCCCAAATCTCTGAACCATATAATAGTTGTGAACAAATTTTACTATCAAAAAGTTTAAAAAATACAGTTTTAGATACCTGACCAAACTCATATAGTGATTTCAAAAGAGATATAAAAACTCGTTTGCCCTTGATACATAGTTCATGAACCATTGCGTTCATAGACAATTGCCTTGTAAAAGTTAAACCAACATAACAAAATTTATTCACAACTTCAATATTTGTATTATTGTACGTCCACCTTTCATTTCTTGCTAATACACCTCCGTTTTTAAGAACTACAATTTTTGTATTAGTTTCATTCACCCTTAACTTATAGGTGTCACAAAAATCACGCAATATATCTAATTGTCTTTGTAGACCAAATATAGTATCAGACAGTAATGCAATGTCATCAGCAAACATTAATAAGAAAAGTTGAATGGTTTCTGGATGTAACTGAATACCATTAACATTATTGTCAGACAAAGTACTTTCTAGTTCATCTATAAAGAAAGAAAATAGTATTGGACTGGCTAAACAACCTTGCTTTAAGCCTACAGAACTGGATATAAATTCACTTCTAGTATTATTACACCTAACACAGGACTTCACAGTGTTATACATACTTTTCAGTGCTCTAAACAGATTACCCTTAACACCATTCTCTTTCAGTATAGTCCATAATAGATCTCTGTTAACAGTGTCAAAACATTTCTCAAAATCTATGAATGCGACATAAAGTTTACGTCGTTTATTTCTTAAAGTTCTATCAATAACAGTTTTTAAAATAAATGCATTATCAACAGTTGAATACCCGGCCTTAAAGCCTGATTGATTTTCGGAAATTTTGTGATACATTTGGGCAAAAAAAATTAATCTTGAAACAAGTATTCCACAATATATTTTACTTAACACATTTTGCAATGAAATACCTCTATAGTTTCCTACATCGTTTTTATCACCTTTTTTATGAAGGGTAACAATTATGGATTCACACCAGCTGTCAGGGTACTCTCCAGTGCTAAAAGTCCTATTTAATAATTTAACTAATACATGTATAAAATTTTCAATACCGTATATAAAAAATTCTGGTAAATATTATCAGGGCCTGGTTTTTTACCCTGTTTTAGATGTTTAATTGCTAATCTAACTTCGTCTTCCGAAACCTCTGTATTAAATAAATAATCTTCAACTTCATTATCGGGCTGCTCAATTTCTATATCAATATCTCTTATATTATTATCATTAGCATTGATGGGATTTAGAAGTCCTTCAAAATATTGTACCCATTCATTAGTAGTAATGTTATTTATTGACTTTTTGTTTCTGTTAGTCATTCGTTTTAATTTTGACCAAAATGATTTTGGGTCGTTGACCTTTGATGTTAGATCATGAAGCTCGTTTACCTGGTATTCTCGGTGTTTTATTGTACATAATTTCTTAAAATCTTTTCTACTTTGTATGTATAATTGTAAATTGTGTTCAGATCTGTGGTTCCTATATTGTCTTAATAACTTATATTTATGTCGTTTGAGTACGTTACATTCGTTATCAAACCATAAAGGACCAGTATGTCTTTTAACAGGTGAAAATTTACATTCAAAATATTTACCAACTTCTTTGAGTGACATTACAAAATTAGATACACATGCATTTATATCATTTTCTGAATTATCAATCTGACAACACATATTGTGTAACAGTTCTTTCGTAAAATATTCTGTTGTCCTGTCTTGAAATACTTGTTTGTACTTTTGCGGTATGCTATAGAGTATTTCTCTAGTACCTGTAGTCTGTCGGGTATTTGTATTAGAATCATCAGAAACATTTAAAGTAATGTTAAGAGGAAAGTGTTTTGATTCTCCACGTTCATCTACACAAAAATTTTGAACTAAATCAATAATATCTTTTGAACAAATACAATAATCTATAACACTACATCCTTGTGTAGAAACATATGTATAGTTACCTATATTTTTGTCTTGGCCCATTCGACCATTCATTATATATAAAGAGTATATTTTACAAAAATCTACTAATAGCCTACCCTGTGTATTTACAGTTTTGTCACAAGATATACGTTTCTCTTCTACAGGGCTTCTTAACATATCGTTATATTCCTCAAGCTCCCTAACATTATCTTCAGTAGATAAACAGTCACTTAATTCTCCACTTCTAGCATTTAGATCACCTATTATCATCATGTTAACATCTTTATATTCACCAATGACAGATATTATTACATCTTCTAATAATGAAATACCTTTAAATACTTTATCATCATAAAATGGCGATTCAGTTGGCGGGACATAAACAAAACATATAATTGTATCATTACTCAATCTAGTCAAGATTTTGTCAACAATAAATATGATCCCAATACAACAATCATGGTTTACACGTCTTATATACGGTTCTAGTTCATTTTTCACGTACACTGACATTCCGCCCATTGCTCGACCAAAACGTGCATTTTTAACAGCTGGTAAAAAATAACATTTATGAGAAGCTAAAATATCCTTTGATGTATCATTTTCTACCTCCCAAGTTTCTGCAAGGGCGAACAAATCAAAACTATTTACATATTGTATAAAATCTACAAATTCAATGTTTTTCAAAATACCCTCAATATTCCAAAATGCTATGCTTATACTGTTATTTAGGCCTTGGCCTGCCTGCTAGTCAACATTTACTTCCATCGGATTGCCACTATCATGAAAGCTGACACCACTGTAAATACCTTCCGTAAAAGGCTCAGACTTATTTTTTCTTTTAGCATTAACGAAAATTCTTTCGCTTTCATGTTTAGCATTATCCTGTCTTATGTGTAATTTCCCCCTGTAAAAATATCCTGTTTTCCCACGCTCCTTCAACTCAGCTAAACATGACCTCTGTCTAGTAGTAAGTTCTTCAGAAATTCTAATGTTACGTTCGCGTAAACGATCTCTACCAACAAACAGTTTTTGTTTATTTTCGACTGATCTGAATTTCGCTATAACAATTCTATTATAATCACTTCCCGGTCGACCTACACGATATACTTCAGATAAACAATCGGTATTCCATCCATCATCTGGACATGCCACTTTACATACGTTGTTAATGATTTTGTTTTTCAGCGATTCCTCCGTTTCATTAGAGGACTCTTCGAGTCCAAATACACGTAAATTAGTTTTCAAAAGCTGACGTTCGACTCTCTCTACTGCATCTTCAAGTTTGACAAAGCTTTCGAATTTCTGTTCACAGCTTTCCTGGATGGCATCAACGTCTAACTGTAACATGTATTTGTCACAACGTATATCTTCAACACCAGACTCAAGTTTAGCAACACTTTCTTGTAGAACTTTATGTTCATAATCAAGCCGATCAACTCTGGTTTTCACTTCATTACATATAATTCGTACAGCTTCCACATCTGATTTTATCTTTGTAACGTCAGTTCTCACATTATTAATTTCCGCTTTTAATTGTTCCCCATTTAAATTTATTGCTGCCAAAATTTCATCTTTATCGGACAAAGGACCAGGATTTGATTCAACATCCCTAGAAAGTATCATTGTTGATTCTATAATCCTAATATATCGACCGTAAACCATGGTTTACGTTTGATAAACTAGGTTTCTCGATTGAACTATGAGTTTCGGTCGTTATCCTATGTTTACGATCGTTATCCTATGTTTACGCTCGTAAACACCGGTTCACGCTCGTAAACCATAGTTTACGACCGTGAACTGGGGTTTACAATCGTGAACCTACATTTACGAGCGTGAACTATGGTTCACGGCGTTATCCTATGTTTTCGCTCGAAAATATAGGTTAGTATTCGAAAAACCTGGTTCTACGTTCGAAAATCCTAGTTTATCGATCGTTAATCCTAGTTTTTCGACCGTGAACTAGGGTTCACGTAATTATTGGACATTTGGCTTGCCATATATTTACAAATCGATAAACATAGTTTTACGAAGGTAAAACTGTATTTCACGGCCGTAAACCTAGGTTCACGCTCGTAAATATAGGTTCACGACCGTAAACATACGTTTACGGCCGAAATTTATAGTTGATTTCATAATCCTAGTATATCAATCGTAAACCATGGTTTACGTTCGATAAACTAGGTTTCTCGATTGAACTATGAATTTCGGTCGTTATCCTATGTTTACGACCGTAAACTTGGGTTTACGAACGTGAACCTACGTTTACGAGCGTGAACTATGGTTTACGATGTTATCCTATGTTTTCGCTCGAAAAAATAGGCTAGTATTTAAAAAACCTGGTTTTACGTTTGAAAAACCTGGTTTATCGGACGTAAACCCAAGTTCACGTTCGTAAACATAGGTTCACGCTCGAAAATATAGGTTCAGGTCCGTAAACTATGGTTCAAGGTCGTAAACATAGGTTCATGGCCGTAAACCCATGTTCACGCCCGAAATTCATTGTTGATTTTATAATCCTAATATATCGACCGTAAACCATGGTTTACGTTTGATAAAACTAGGTTTCTCGATTGAACTATGAGTTTCGGTCGTTATCCTATGTTTACGATCGTTATCCTATGTTTACGCTCGTAAACACCGGTTCACGCTCGTAAACCATAGTTTACGAACGTGAACCTATGTTTACGACCGTGAACTGGGGTTTACAATCGTGAACCTACATTTACGAGCGTGAACTATGGTTCACGGTGTTATCCTATGTTTTCGCTCGAAAATATAGGTTAGTATTCGAAAAACCTGGTTTTACGTTCGAAAAACCTAGTTTATCGATCGTTAATCCTAGTTTTTCGACCGTGAACTAGGGTTCACGTAATTATTGGACAATTGGCTTGCCATATCCGTCAGTGAAGTATTGTACTGGAATGTATAAGTTGTAAATGAGACTGTGTAATAAAATATCGGAATATCGGAAGATGATATAAACTACACTGACATAATAGGCCTAATTCTTATATTACGATCTATGGCATTTATTAACATAAACAAATTGTATGTATTTTGGTTATGTATTTTTGAAAGTTTCATCAAGAATGCATTTGAAGACCAAGACATGTTGTTAATGAAAAGCGTGGTTAAAATGTTAGCAATAATTATAAATCTGAAACTTTCAGAATAAACAAGATAATTAGAAGAAGATACATTGCTGCTTTGTAACCAAGGGTTATTATTTATACTGATGAATATAAAATGTGTAAGAAAATAAATAGCTAATGTAAGTAATTACTATCATTAAGGACAAATGTCAAAATGAAAATATCAAATGTTTACTTCTTTTAACAAGTGAACATAAGGTAAATTATAGCAATAAAAAGCATTGTACCCATACAACTTCATGTTAAGTAGTGAAATTTATTGCCATAAAATAAATAGTTTATGTACAACTGAAAAAAATATTTTGAACATAATAATTCAAAAGCAGTGTCCCGCGTAAAAGTAACACTATGGGCAGTAGAATAAAATATACACAGGGCCAGATCCTCCAATTCATTTTGTTAAGTAAAACGTTAAAATTAAAAGTTAAAATTATAATCACCTAACCCGCTTTTTAATTTATTTTAAGATAGATAGCTTGATAATTATTTATTTCAGTCTCATCATCATGTACATCTTTACATAGATTAAAAAAAACCAAGAGCTCTTGAAGCTGACCTTGCTATCGTCTTCGCAATTTTGTTATAATCCATGAATTCATTTAGTACAACATCAAGTTACTTATACACGGGTGGTAAACGCGCAGTCCAATTCCCGCTGGGAATACGCTTAAAATGGGTTGCGCAACGTCCGGTGCTGGTGTTGCGCATAAAAAAGAAGAAATTGAGGTGTGTCAAGTTATGATTTTGCTTAGTAGGAGACAAGAATAAATTTTCTCGAAAAAAGCAAAATGCTATTCGACACAAATATGATAATACATCATGTATGTAAAATATCTGGTCTGTAATTTTTGATTCGGCTCTATTATCACAAAAACTCTGGCGGCACGAAGCGTGGAAAAAGTACGAAATCAACAAAAATCGTAGTTTCTGACCTCATATGCCTTATCTGAGGATATCTGATGCTATTTTTGATAACTCAACTGTTATAAAGTAACGAATATCAAAATTATTTGCTTCAAATGCTGCTTACGGGGACATAATTGACAAAAAATCATCGGGAATGGGGTTGCGCACCGGGAATGGAGTTGCTCGTATACATCATAATGTATATAATGTATACACGCAACTCCCATTCCCAGGGCGCAACCCCATTCCCGATTGTTTTTTTTGCCAATCTTTCCCCCAAAAGCAACATTTCATTCAAGTGTATGTAATATTCATGACTGTTTTACACGTGTTTGATCATTAGAAGCGTCACATTTCCAGAAAGAAGGCACAAGAGTTAGAACATTTTCATTTTTCATGATTCCACACTTTTTTTTTGACAGTTCGAGCCAGCAGAGTTCCATGATAACAGAGCTGATTCTTAAATTGATCAGTTGGTATTTCACACATATGATCTTTATTCATTTTTGTATCGAATAGCATTTTCCCTTTTTCGAAAATAAAATCTGGAAAGTAGATATGTCATTATTTACAAAAACAAAAACCCACCTACCTCGATTTTATGTATATTGATGCGCAACACCAGCACCGGAAGTCGCGCAACCCATTTTTAGCGTATTCCCAGTGGGAATTGGATTGCGCGTTTACCACCCGTGCCATTGTTTGCAACTCTTGAAACTCTTGTGTTTTTAGAGAACGGTTTATTACGATTAATAAATCAATTGGATTATATTCTAAACTTTCCAGAAAAAATAAGCATTTTTCTGAAAACATTATCGCAATAAATTGTTTCTTTATATCCTTTCCATTTCCAAGAAACTTTAGGCAGAAAGGTTCGAAATATCAAGATAATTTCTAAAAGTATCGAAATGACTAATCTAGCTAATAAATAACAGTAACGAACACTTACTCAAAAGGTATCAAGATAATTATGACTGAGCCGTGCCATGAGAAAACCAACATAGTGGCTTTGCGACCAGCATGGATCCAGACCAGCGCATCCGCGCAGTCTGGTCAGAATCCATGCTGTTCGCTTTCAAAGCCTATTGGGATTAGAGAAACTTTAAGCGAACAGCATGGATCCTGACCAGACTGCGCGGATGCGCAGGCTGGTCTGGATCCATGCTGGTCGCAAAGCCATTATCTTGGTTTTCTCATGGTGCGGCTCATGTAAATTATGGCAATAATGCTTCCAGGAAACCTTCCAATATTGAGAAAATCGTTTCAAAAAACTTCGCTTTATCAAGATATTGAAGTATCAAGACAGCCAGAAATATACCACCATAGATATCATACAAACATCAATTTTATAATTTCTAAAGCAATGACAAAGTAACAGATGGTGGGCTACAGTTTTGTTTACTGTAGATTAAAAACATACGTCCCGTCATTTTAGAGTATTAGCGTCCAGTTTGAAAACTACGTGAATTTAAAGTTAGGACCATAAAACATTGCACAAAGCTATAAAGACAAAAACAAATACCATATGGCTTTGAAGACAGTTTTTTTCATGTACTTGCAGAGTATCCAAGCACCTGAAACTGAAGAACTTAACTCGTATAAAAGTTTATTTTCATGAACTTTACTTAAATGAACCTCCTTTTTCATAACAAATGTTAATTTGATATGAAAATTCGTTTGTTTTGGGTTTAACGCCGTTTTTCAACAGTATTTCAGTCATGTAACGGCAGGCAGTTAACCTAAACCTGTTCCGGGATTCTGTACCAGTACAAACCTGTTCTCCGCAAGTAACTGCCAACTTCCCCACATAAATCAGAGGTGGAGGACGAATGATTTCAGACATAATTCTTTTATCAAATCGTCACGGAGATCATACGCCCCGCCAATAAAATTTCGTATCATATCCTGTAGCCATTCTCTGTTTTTTGCATACTGACAGATAAAACATGAAAATCTTATACTAAGCGATTGGTTTTCAAATAGTTTACTCAAATAGATACTAGTGGGAAAATCACAACTTAAAAATATTCAACATTACATGTATACATTTCACCAACACCGAAGATCAATGTTCATGCGGTTAGTTTTATATACAAAATAAAATCAATGTATCAACAGCCAATCCGGAAATAAATGAGAAAAAAATCATATTGAGCAGAAAAGATTTAAAATTTATCAATAATGAAAATTTGAATGCATATATAAATATATCAATAATATTTATTGCGAGAACCATTTTACTGGTACTTCAAGTATTTAGACATGAAACTTCAAGTCCGAGTTTTAATTTGGATATGTATATGTTTGCCTTTTGGAATACTGTTTTCGTATTATTTAACACAGATGAAAGGTAAGTGAACGGTACCTTACGAACCACAGCATTTTTAACCTTTCAAAGGACAAGAATGCTAACATTGTGCAATAGGTTGCCGAGATTTTTTCAAGCCGCCATACCTGGTACATGCACATGTTGGCTCTCCTTGCTCTTAGTTTGTTTTTAAAGGCAATTCGGATACGCAATACAATGTACATATACTCTAACAGATTCTGCTGCGGTCACTGACCATTCAAAATGATTATTTTAGTGGTCACTGACCGTAAGAAGATAATTTATCTAAATCGTTTAATTATAATACAACTAAATTGCCTATTTTAAAGGTAAAGACACAATTAGATACTTTAGTGTATCTGTGTCTCTGTCAAAATAGGCATGCAATATTTCTTAGATGATATACTAAAGAAGAGCTTTCTCAATCAGCTGACAATTTTAAATTAATTCCAGAAAATCCTAAACAACACATATCACAGACGTATTCACCGTTTCAATCGGCAGAAGAGGTTGAATTTCCCACTACAGAAAACGAAGAGCCTCGTATTCCGCATATTATTCACCAGATGTCCTGTAATGGAAGTGTTCCAGAGCCATATAGAGGATTGATCGAGACATTTACTAAACAAAATCCAAAGTGGACGTATCGTTTTTGGACGCACGAATCTGGACGAAGGTTTCTGGTAGACCACTACCCTTATCTAGTGGATACGTACGACGTTTTCGGCAAGTGCAATGCTAAACAGTTGGATATGATAAAGTATGCTGTTTTGCACGAGTTCGGTGGGGTATACGCAGACTTTGATATGGAGAATATACGCCCTTTGGATAAAGCTACACTGAAATATGGCTGTATCATACCAATTGAACCTATTGAAAACGCGGCTATGAGACTTCAAGATCAAATGGAAGCCTTTAGATCAGACCTTTTCAAGAACATCCCAACGTATATAAAACTAAACGTAAACGTTATGCTATGTCGCCCTAAACATCCCTTCCTTACATTTTTGCTGACCAATCTGAAAGATCCCATAAATCCGTTTGGAAACCATGAACATGTAAGTGGTGCCGAGTTTGTGACAAATTCTTACAAAAAATTCAACGGAATAGATCTCAAAATTTCTGGCAAACGAGTAACAAACCATGCTAGTAACTCGCCGAATTTTTACAAAGGTAACCGAACTGAGGATAGCAAAGACACTGTTTATATTCCAAATTCTCAGTATTTCTTCGATAGCGTTGATCCAGTATTTTTGGATGCGCAAGGCAATTTAAAGAATTGTTTGAAATTTGAGGAGAAAACGTACAAGTCATCAGCTGCTAAACAAGCATGTGCTGAATTTGAATGGCGCAGGAAGGTTAGGAAAAATAAGAAATATACATTCACCATACATCATTGGCATGATTCTAAAGTATACAACTTTGATAAATGGTTGGGGTCACAAGAAAGAATACACATTCAGCAGATCGTTCCTGGATGCGTATTCTATAAATAAGTTTTATTCGAAGAATTTTTTGGACAACATTATTATATGATTCTGACATTGTAGGACTTTTACAGGTGGTCAGAATCACTAAACTAAATACACGTACAAACGATTTCTATTAGGTGTGTTTTATGTAGTACCCATTTTAACACGTTTGTAAATCGCATATACACCGTTGATGGTATGCCGGAGGTTACTGGGTACATGATTTCTGTTTTCAATATGCCTTAACCTCGACCTTTGTCCGAGTGTCTTCAGTCAAAATGGGTCATCATTACTTATCACAGGCGTTCGACTGCTTTTCTCATTATTTACTGGAAACAGTTTAGTGTGACCAGCACATTTTACTTCCCGACCAAAACAAACATTATTGATCACCTAATGACTACGTGCCACAATCCTATGAAGCCAAAATGCAACAAAACCAAGCATTCTCATGTTACTTAACGGAAGCGTTATTAATCTCAAAATCCCTGATGTGCCATTGACCTTTCGCCCAATGACCAAAAAGTTTAAAAGCCATAAACCCAAGTCATTTTTAAACTGAAACCGTTGAAGTCTCAAATTTACTGTGATACTATTCTTACATTAAAATCAAAAGGACAATCTTATGAATGCAAACAAACATCTAAAGAAGTTTGGACGTCATAGATCCCGCAATTGTACGGATCATGGACCCCGTATTAAAAAGACAGCATCTACCAAACATAGGAAATTATATCTAAACATTTGACAGCCATAGATAAGGGCGTTTTTGTACTCTTGATTTGAAATCGTTTTCCAACCCCAAGATCACTATGGCTTTGACCTTCGACCTACTAAACCACAGAATAAGTGTCAAGGGTAATCATCCTGTAGTTTTGCGATTGTATGCATAAGCTATCTGTAAGTTGTTGATGATCAAGGCTGTAATAAGTCTACAGATCACTGCTATCTTGACCTTTGACCTACAAAACAATAGAGGTCATCTACTTACCTTATGAGGTTTTTATAGCCATGGGATTAAGCGTTATTCAGTTACTGATCTCAAACCATATAGTCTTCAGCTGACCGACAGCGGCAAAACAATCCCTTGTACATGTATGAATATAAATACATAGATCAGTTCTTTAAGGATTATCTATTCGTAGAAACCATTATTTAAGAATGTTGATATTGCATTTTCTTAAAACAGCGTCGTGAAATTTAGCCTGTGGAAGAGTCTATGTCGTTACTTTACCCAGGTTATCAGCTTATATTGTGTATGAAGTCTGTTATGATTTCGTGACGTCACTGCTGAAACGTGTGTGTATATATATAGAGAGAGAGAGAGAGAGAGAGAGAATGAGAAAAAATATAGAGTATGAGAAAAAATATATGTTCAAACAGTGTCAAAAGTTTAATTATAAACCCTGAGATAAATTTTATCTTTATGTTCTTGTATCCTTCCGGGATCCAGTGTGTTTGAAAGGCATTTCGTTGATGTTTTTTCTTTAATATCTCACTTATATATATATATATATATATATATATATATATATATATATATATATATATATATATATATATATATATATATATATATATATATAAACAATGACGCCAACCCTTCCCGTGATCTCTGTTGTTCACAAAATAAAAAAACAATAAAAGCGGGCCATTTAAAAGAAACGTATGGAAATCAGCAAAAACAATTTCAAAAAGAATGTTCAATAATAACTTAACCTCATTTTTCTCAAGGTAAAAGTGAAAACTGAATCCACACGACTGTGCAATTTGTAAATTTAAATCATAATTTTTTTTATCAGAAGGCGAATTACAATTTAACGTACCGAGACTTTTGGGCTGTTATTGTGGGACCCTCTCGACGATATTATACGAAAGGGCCTACGGTAGAAAGTCCGTTTCAGAACAACGACAAAGGCCGGAACTTTCCGATACCATGGAGATTCTTTCACGTTGCTCTCTAAGCGACTTACTGCAAATGCATTGTCAAGTTTCAAACTAGCTAAATATTGCAGTATACACCTCCAAAGAGATCTTTATGAATAAAACGTATGTGCTTTCTGCGTAACCTTTAAGTCTCGCTTGTGTAGAACAACTTGGTATAATAAACGGGCAGCTAACAACTACTAGTATCTTGTTTCTAATTATTGTGAAGACTGACGGTCACTGGTTTATTATACGATTTATTTTGGAAGTGCCTAGAAGTACGAAACTGTACCTGAACTGAATATGGTCTATCACCACATAATCTGTCTAAAATACGGCTTAATAGGCACAACATATTTCCAAATGTGTAAGATTTTTTAAAGTTTTCGTTTCCAGTTTGTGTTTGCCGTTTCTGAATATTACATGAAATACCTCCCTTCAGATACACAGTACCAGTGCTCGGGATGTCATATCCATGTTGTCATTGCAGTACTTTCTTAGATAATAATTATGCATGATCGTGAAAAAAAACAACCTTTGATTAATAATTCTTGTCATTCATATCAGTTCTAATCAATACATCGGAAATGCATTGCTCACAGACATAAACACGGAAATAAAATTTCTTAATTGAAAGGTCAGTGATTTGTTAATTATTGTGAAATTTAAATAAAAATTATATGTTCAAACTTATAACAAAAATGTTCTTTAGTCAATAATTTACATTTCCTGCTGTATATGAATATGAAGCCACCGGAGGCAAAAAAATGTATATTGCGGTGTTTCTTTCTTTTCCTGTTTACATTTTACGAGTATACGTATCATACAAGCTGAAATCGTCTTATACTTCGGACACTTTTTTTATCCAATGAGTAATGAGATTTATCATTTTTACGCTCATTATTTTTTCTTTAAAAAACATGATGTACTCGACTATTAAGTGTTAAATTAGGCAGTGATGATTTAAAAATACAACAAAGGAAAAACATTATAAGAACGCAGCCGCCCATACAGCACTCCACATGGAAAATGCCCATACAGCATTCCACATGGAAAATGCCCATACAGCATTCCACATGGAAAACGCCCATACAGCACTCCACATGGAAAATGCCCACATAGCACTCACATGGAAAATGCCCATACAGCACTCCACATGGAAAAAGCCCATACAGCACTCCACATGGAAATGCCCATACAACACTCCACACAGAAAATGCCCATACAGCACTCCACATGGAAAATGCCCATACAGCACTCCGCACGGAAAATGCCCATACAGCACTCCACATGGAAAATGCCCATACAGCACTCCACATACAGCACTACACATGAAAAATGCCCATAAAGCACTCCACACGGAAAATGCCCATACAGCACTCCGCATGGAAAATGCCCATACAGCACTACGCAAGGAAAATGCCCATACAGCACTCCACACGGAAAATGCCCATACAGCACTCCACACGGAAAATGCCCATACAGCACTCCACAGGGAAAATGCCCATACAGCACTCCACATGGAAAACGCCCATACAGCACTCCACATGGAAATGTGGATATATGTACACAGTGGCTGCGCACACAAGCGAATTCAACAATAATAAATAGAAGTAACAGACATAAAAATACACGAAGAAGGAATACAGTAGGGCATCGATGGCAAAACAGCAGGAGTTAGTTTAACTAGACTACTGATGCCAAACCTCCCTCTTGAACTCCTACCATGTGCAAATATGACAAGAGTACTCAGTGGCATTGAAATGTTTGATCATTTTATTGAATTCCCGAAGTTTGTTAATCACATCTCTTAATCCAAATTACAATAACAAAATTTTGCAAATTTATGGTAACAACAGCCCTGCTGAATAAGCTGTTTTTGGATGTTGTAGCATTTCGAAAGGTAATTAAGACTTCATCAACACTATTGGCTCTGGTAAATCTAATAAGCTGTAAAATATAAACCCAATAAGATGTTGCATGGGGTACATCTCCATGAACTTGCAGGTGAGGGAAATTGACAATTTTAGAATTATAGACATATCTGTTGCCATACATTTTGGACGCATTATATCATTATAGATAAAGAGATGTATATCTAAAACAAGAAGACCATGATGGTCCTGAATCGCTCGCCTGTTCCCACATGACCCAGTTTTGAGTATGACGTCGTTTTTTCTATTATCTGACAAAGTGACCTAGTTTTTGAGCTCACGTGACCCAGTTTTGAACTTGACCTAGTATCATCAAGATAAAAATTCTGACCAATTTTCATGAAGGTCCATTGAAAAATATGGCCTCTAGAGAGGTCAAAAGATTTTTCAAATTTTACATCTAATAACCTAGTTTTTGACCGCAGTTGACCCAGTTTCAAACTTGACCTATATATCATCAAGATGAACATTCAAACCAACTTTCATACAGATCCCATGAAAAGTATAGCCTCTAGAGAGGTCACAAGGACTTTTTATTATTTGACCTACTGACCTAGTTTTTGACATGACGTGACCCAGTTTCAAACTTGACCTAGATATCATCAAGATGAACATTCTGACCAATTTTCATGAAGATCCATTCAAGGGTATGGCCTCTAGGAGGTCACAAGGTTTTTCTATTTTAAGACCTACTGACCTAGTTTTTAATCGCAGTTCACCCAGTTTCAAGCCTGACCTATATATCATCAAGATAAACATTCAGATCAATTTTCATACAGAACCCATAAAAAATATGACCTCTAGAGAGGTCACAAGGTTTTTTCATTATTTGACCTACTGACCTACTTTTTGAGGACACGTGACCCACTTTCGAATCTGACCTAGATATCATCAAGATAAACATTCTGACCAATTTTTATGAAGATCCATTCACAAGTATGGCCTCTAGAGAGGTCACAATGTTTTTTCTATTTTTAAACCTACTGACCTAGTTTTTGACCGCACATAACCCAGTTTCAAACTTGACCTAGATATCATCAAGGTAAACACTCAGACCAATTTTCATACAGATCCTATGAAAAATATGGCCTCTAGAGAGGTCACAAGGTTTTTCTATTATTTGACCTACTGACCTAGTTTTTGATGGCACGTAACCCAGTTTCAAACTTGTCCTAGATATCATCAAGGTGAACATTCTGACCAATTTTCATGAAGACCTTGTGAAATATATGGCCTCTAGAGAGGTCATAAGGTTTTTCTATTTTTAAACCTACTGAACTAGTTTTTGACCGCACGTGACCCAGTTTCAAACTTGACCTAGATATCATCAAGGTGAACATTCTGACCAACTTTCATAAAGATCCCATGAAAAATGTGACCTCTAGAGTGGTCACAAGCAAAAGTTTACGCATGCACGGACGACGGACGCCGGACGCTGCGCGATCACAAAAGCTCACCTTGTCACTATGTGACAGGTGAGCTAAAAAGAAGACGCAAAGGTATCCATATGGTTAGCTTTAATTTTTCGAATGCTCTCTGTTAGGTAAGTTAGAAATCATAGGCGCTAAATATGGAATACATCGCTGTTTTCGCGAAGTGTTATAGGCATTGGTGACATTGGTTTGTGCATCTTGCGATAGACTTAGCATGAAATCATGTTCATAGCAATATAATAACAAGAGGACCATGATGGTCCTGAATCGCTCACCTGTCTCCACATGACCCAATTTTCATGAAGATCCATTGAAAAATATGGCTTCTAGAGAGGTCACAAGGTTTTCTATTATTTGACCTAATGACCTAGTTTTTGAAGGCACATGACCCAGTTTTGAACTTGACCTAGATATTATCAAGGTGAACATTCTCACCAACTTTCATGAAGATCCATTGAAAAGTATGGCCTCTAGCGAGGTCACAAGGTTTTTTTATTTTTAGACCTACTGACCTAGTTTTTGAAGGCACGTGACCCAGTTTCAAACTTGACCTAGATATCATCAAGATAAACATTCTGACCAACTTTCATAAAGATCCCATGAAAAATGTGACCTCTAGAGTGGTCAGAAGCAAACGTTTACAGACGGACGGACGCATGGACGACGGACGCCAGGCGATCACAAAAGCTCACCTTGTCACTTTCTGACAGGTGAGCTAAAAACTGCGAAGAGTGTCACATAATTAAAAGGCACCTCCAGTAATTTTAGGTCTGCTCTGTTTCAAAAGGAACAATTTTTAACTAACTGCCAAGATATTGACTATTCGGCAAAATGCTATTGTACCAATATTTCAATTAACATTCTGTAATTGTTTGGTGTAAGCAGTTATGCAATTTTGGAAGGTGATTTCACTACTTCGTATCTATCCGCTGTACAATGTAGTTCAATGCAGAATAATTTACCACCTCTGACCTCATTATCGTTACAGTCCAGAAAAATTTGGCCTACTCTATCACCACCTTTGAGGAAGCCGTGGACTTGATCACAAACTTACAAGTACTCATGCCCAGTAAAAGATAGTTCAACATATTTGAATATATACCAATGGCGCAGTAATTTACTACGAATAACTATCAGCCGCATGCCTTTACTTAACATCTGGGGGTTTGAATGCATAAATGTACATATCACCAAATCGCAGTATCATATTGATGATATGGTTAGCCGAATCAAATCCAATATGTTTCAGGTTTCTAACTATCAAAGCGCTGTTAGCGCTTGTGCCATTTTTGGAATGGATTCTTTTCATACATGTACTAAAATAAATCACCTTCCGTCAGTACTTTGATTAATCCTTGGGTTCGCATTTCAATTTCCATCCGAGGATTGACAATTTGTGCCACTTCATTTTGCATGATTGTATAAATTTACATTAAAGTTGTATGCTGATTTAGATTCATATTGCGTGTAAGGTCGTATACTAGTGTACATCTTCTAATTGTGTATAACGAGTGGTTCTAAAGTTACATCCTTAATTTCTAGCTTTCTTATAGCATAAATTTCCTCTCCCATCAGTTATCTTGTGTAGAGTGAATAGAGAAGTTTTAAGCTTGTATCATTATATTGTAAGAAAGAAAACATCATCGCCAAACGACCATTTACCTTGAATGACCCCCCACATGTATATCAAAATAAGAAACAAGTAATAATATTAAGACAAGAGGGCCATGATGGCCCTATATCGCTCACCTGCTATCATTGCACTTGAGGACAAGAAGGTCCTCAGAAAAAATATCTAAATCCAAAGAACAGGAACAACAAAGGGAAGAATTTAAACAAAAAGAAAAAAAAATTCTTACCAGGTACAGATGTGTCAAAATACACCTAAAAATTGGAGGTACCATCCATGTTGTACCACTGAAAAGTGGTCTTGGTTTTTCCCTACGGCCAATAATAAAAAAGTTACTAAAAATAAGCTATTTATAGTAACGTAAAAGGGAAGTAATTAAAAAAATATATATTGTAAGTGAACAAAAGAAAGATCTGCCAAATAAATCTGTTGACATAAATGAAATTTCAGATCAGTATCTTCATTAGTTACGGAGATATACCAATTTTAATTTGAAATAAAGGGAGGTAATTTGACATAAAATCAGTCTATAGTTACCTACTCTGATTGTCTCACTCCAACTAATAACAATAATGAAATTTCAAATACATCCTATAAGTACTTACTGATAAAAATCCATTTTGATTACAATCAGGGGAGGTAATCAGATATAAAATAACTCTGGAACCTACAATTGGATCTGATTTGTCATGGAATCCAAGATTTATTGTTGTTGAAGACATTTTGGACGTTTGTATCAAATAAAACCATAAATGAAGTCTCTATATGGCTGCAAAAGCCAAAACAGCCAATTTTGGACCTTTAAGGGGCCATAACTCCGGAACCCATGATGGAATCTGGCCAGTTCAAGAAAGTAAGCAAGATCTTGTGGTGATACAAGTTGTGTGCAAGTTTGGTTAAAGATGGTCAATCACATTTAAGCAAAATTTAGTGACATTTTTTACTTTTTGTATATTCTGTTAGAGATTTATTTAAGAAACAAAAATACCCATTACTTAGAGTTAGATCCCTGTTAGAAATGTATACTTTATTGATTTTCATAAAAATTTGTAATTACTCCCCTTTAATATGAAAATATTTAAAATGCTTGGTATTTCTTTTTATTTCCATATAATTCCGAGTTTTACATTCGCATTGGATAGATATACCAAATTTTTAACAATCTGAATCAAAAGGTGGGTTTTAAAATGCATGTAGCTTCTGAATTTCATTTTTTTCCATTCTATCTTGGTTGCGCAACACCAAGATAGGCAAAGGGAGGTAATAATAATTTTTCAAACTTGCAATTCTAATAAATTCAATCTATATATGTAATTGTTAATGCAATTATTTTATGAATATAATACAATATATCGGTATGTTATACATTTTCTTAGGTAAAGTATGTTTATCACATTTATACTGATGATAAAATAACTCGATCTTAGTTGGGCAACTGCAATAGGAAAACCAATTATTAAAAATATCTCCAGTGAAAACCTAACTTGTATTAAGCGCTAACTAAACATAAATGAGTGTATATGATCAGATGTTAAAGTTTAAAACAAATCCGTTACTTAGCCAAAATCTGATTATCCACCTTTAAAATCAAATCATAAATGAAGCTGCTATTGTGCAGACAAGGTCAAAATAGCTAATTTTGGCCCTTTCAGGGGCCATAACTCTGGAACCCATTATGGGATCTGGCTGGTTCAAGAAAGGAACCAAGATCTTATGGTGACACAAGTTTTGTGCAAGTTTGATTAAAATCAAATCATAAATGAAGCTGCTATTGTGCAGACAAGGTCAAAATAGCTAATTCTGACCCTTTCAGGGGCCTTAACTCTGGAACCCATGAAGGAATCTTGCCAGTTCAAGAAAGGAATCAAGATCTTATGGTAATACAAGTTGTGTGCAAGTTTGGTTAAAATCAAATCATAAATGAAGCTGCTATTGTGCAGACAAGGTCAAAATAGCTAATTTTGGCCCTTTCAGGGGCCATAACTCTGGAACCCATTATGGGATCTGGCTGGTTCAAGAAAGGAACCAAGATCTTATGGTGATACAAGTTTTGTGTAAGTTTGATTAAATTCAAATCATAAATGAAGCTGCTATTGTGCAGACAAGGTCAAAATAGCTAATTTTGGCCCTTTCAGGGGCCATAACTATGGAACCCATAATGGGATCTGGCCAGTTCAAGAAAGGAACCAAGATCTCATGGTGATACAAGTTGTGTGCAAGTTTGGTTAAAATAAAATCATAAATGAAACCACTATCGTGCAGACACGAAATTGTTGATGCACTGAGGGACTGATGATGGACGACAGATGCCGGACGAAGGGTGATCACAAAAGCTCACCTTGTCACTATGTGACAGGTGAGCTAATAATAAAAAATGCAAATGTTATATTAAGTGATTTTATTAGATAAAGATAGTTTATCAAAGTTGAAACATTTATCACATCTGTGCACACTTCTTCAAATATTACTACATGTAAAGAACCTGCAAAATTTATCAACAATGTCAATCTGAAAAGGATTTCAATTTTTTCAGACCACTTTATGTCCAGATATAACCTAACCTTTATTTAAAGGTATACTTGACCCAAATTTCATATTTGAAAACATGAAAAAAATACTACCAGTAGTCTATGTAAACATAGAATAAACATTTATGTGTATTAACACTGCTATGAATTTTGTTAAAAATAGTACACACTGTATACATGTACAGGTGAAAACAGTATAAATGTGTACTACCACAAAAAACTGGAAGTTTTTTTTACACAGTCAGCTGTTACTGCAGGACATTTGGTTATGAATTTAGCTAAATATAGACAATTTATTTATATATTTGGTGAAGTTAAATATAATTGATGCATTTAAAGTAAATATCTAAATAAAAGATATTTCAATGAAAGATGAGCAGTATACATCTTTAAGCTAATATAGTAGTATCAATCGCAACAAAATTTAACCACTAAATAAGACAGAAGATTTGCATCTTTATGGTAATTGTTCAAGAATCGTTTTATTTTATCCCGAATAATGAATAACGCGTTTCCTGTCCAATGGTAAATAAAACCTAAGCTAAACTTCACGGTTATAAACATGGAATCGCCAAAACTTTTCAAACACCTTTAATTAGTTTTGCTACAATCCTCTTCAACTTTGACTGTCACGTTTGTTTTGTGTGTTCTGGGTGAAATGTCATTTTTGCAACAGCATTTCACTTTGACATTCACCAATTCATATTTTTGTTTAAGATATACATAAATATCCCTAGTACAGTCAAACCTGTATAAAAGACAGCCATGAACATATACCACCTGGCTCAGATGACCACTCATTTCATTTCTTGCAAGGTATTCAAGCACCTGCCAAAAAAGAGCGAGTAACCTGCAAATAAAGAACAGTGTACGGCTCTCCCATATGTGGTCAATACATTCAGCTATATCTCAATGTCTATCATTGTAAACTTTTTTCCACTTGTAATACCTGCACTTATTCCTCCAATCCTGAAGCAAGGGAGCAGTATCGGAGAAGATTTTTGTGGAACTCTTGCATCTGCTTGTCATTCTAAAAATATAAAGACATGCTAAAGTTATTGTGTTAGTTTTGCAGAATAGTATTGCGAAAGATAAATAATTCTTAATGACATTCTAAATAACTAATCTAAGTTACATGCAGCAGATTGTGCTAATCACAGGTAATTCTACAATTATAATACTTATTAATTCAGACACTTTTAGGATATCTTCTTGTTCCTTTCATCTTCCAAATACCTTCATGCTTCAAAATGAGTATTCTCATCTCATAACACTGATTAATACAGGTAGATCTACAAAGAAAACCTAACAATATTCTCACCTCCTATCACTGATTAATACAGGTAGATCTACAAAGGAAACCTTACAATATTCTCACCTCCTAACACTGATTAATACAGGTAGATCTACAAAGGAAACCTTACAATATTCTCACCTCCTAACACTGATTAATACAGGTAGATCTACAAAGGAAACCTTACAATATTCTCACCTCCTAACACTGATTAATACAGGTAGATCTACAAAGAAAACCTAACAATATTCTCACCTAATAACACTGATTAATATACATGTAATCAACAACACTGAATAATACAGGCAAACCTAAGATAGCCTGAAAATGCTGATCTATGGCAAATCTTTGTAGGTTACCAAAAAGTATCCATTAACAGGTGCAAATCTACTAGTAAGAGTGCTTAAAATGCTGATCAATTCAGGCAAAGCTATGTACTGATTAATACATGCAATTCTAAAATCTCCTTAAAATTCTGCTTAATTCATGCAAATGTAGATCACCATAAAGTACAAACTAATGCATGCAAATCTAAGAAGATAACCTCAAAATACTGACTGCAATAGGTAAATGTACTAAGACAGCCTCAACATACTTATAAATCAATACTAGTTAAGATTACATCCCAGCTGTAAGTGAAGAATTCATGGTAAACTTTGGTGGTCAATTACATTTTATTTTTGGCAATGTCACTGAAATACAGGGATCTCTCATGCTTTATGGAGATCATATCTTATAGAAAGACACTGACCACATATTGAAAGCACAGAAAGTCATACTAGAGATATAAATGTCTTCTTAATAAAAAATTATAAATAAAATCTTCTAACAAGAAATTTCCAAAACACACATGCCCACACAAATGGCACACTTGATGGGAGGGTTAGTGCCCTTGCTTGTGACTTTAAATGTATAGACAGACTTTCACAGCACATCTTTCCATCATCCCTAAAAGTTGTCAATGTTTTATTGGAATCTCTTGAAATATTTATATAATAGATAACAAGGGTTAGAAAAGAGCCCTTGCCCTTGACCTTGATCTTTATGGGATAGACTGGACTCGTGTCCAACATACAATTACATTCACATCATGCTCGATATTAGTTTTGTGTAAAGTTAATTTGAATATCTTGAATTACATAAAAGTTACAGCTGAAATACAAGACAAACTAACAAACTTACTTAAGGACATTGCTTTCTTTAGAATCATTAAAACCGTACCAATCTATGTGAAATGATTAACGTTTAGCCGTACCAATCTATGTGAAATGATTAACGTTTAGCCTTCTGATGGCAAGTGATTCTGCCTTTGCGACCAGTTCAGACCAAGATACTGTTCGCTATTCAGTCAGTAAGTTTTCATTGAACACCCCTTCGAATAATAAATGGTACTGTCCAAATTGAATGTTGGACCATTCCATTTTAGAAATTTAGCAGGCTAAAGGTTAAAAACCATATACTGTTGCTGAAAGCAATTCTCATGAAAGAAATATGAAGAAGAAAAATTGAAGAGAAAAACTTACTGCAGGGCCTATGCAATGGTTGAGAACATTTGAAGTCACATGAGGTATTGGTTGGACATTTAGGGTTGAATATCCTGAAATGAAATTTTAATGCATTCTTGTAATATTCTGAAAAAAAAAATCATTTTTCAGATTATAAGAATACATTTTATAAGCTATAAATGTTTGTAAATTTTTAGTCTTTACTGTTTTCAAAAAAGTGTGAACAATATGACTAAGGTCAGGAATCATGAAACAATAAGTACTGGAATTTATAATTATTACATTTATGCCTCATTTTCATATTTCTCTCCTTGTTTAATCTATTGTCATGTTGTCCATTAAACAGCGTAATGACAGGCAATGTTATTAGCCGGACTGGCCTGTCCATACACTTTTCATTTGGAACTTAATGCCATGAATTATTAATTTTGTTAAATAAGGTGAGACGCGCCATGAGAAAATCAACATAGTGGGTTTGCAACCAGCAAGGATCCAGACCAGCCTGCGCATCCGCGCAGTCTGGTCAGGATCCATGCTGTTCGCTTTTTAAGCCTACTGCAATTAGTGAAACCATTAGCGAACAGCATGGATCCTGACCAGACTGCGGGGATGCGCAGGCTGGTCTGGATCCATGCTGGTCGCAAAGCCGCTATGTTGGTTTTCTCATGGCACGGCTCAGGTAATTATTCTAGCAATAATGCAGTAAAAATGGCAAATACGGTAGTCAGTTGAAATGTAAACATGGAGAGTTTTCTGTAAATTTGAGGAGAAACCATTGTTTGCTTTCTAATATAACTCATACTGTAATATTCTCTAATAGGGTTCTATCATTTTATATTCATATGGAATAGTATGTGTGAGTCCCTGATCCACAGATGTGGTTGAAAGAAACAAATACAAGTGTACTGTTCAACATTTATTCAGAAGACTGATGCTGGCGGGAAATGGTCAAGATCTTGTAGGCATGCACATGTAATGGAATTTTACTGGGTTCTTTGAGAGTTCATGAAACATGATCTCATTACATTTCCCTCTCTTAGAGATATTTAGAATCTTAATTTCTAAATCAAGTAATATTCATTAATTAAGATCTAACAATATTATTAACATAAACATGTTACAGAAATAAAGATATAAATATATAAATGCGTTTATTATTGAAAACTGTTGCTCATGGCTAATTCAAATGTTCTCTCTATGCATTTATTATTTCGGAAGTGTTGCTCATTTATAAATTAATCAAATGTTCTCCGGTGTCAGTTAATCAGCTTCTATTATATCATGTTTAACCATCTAAATCAATGTTCTCCAGTGTCCGTTTTGATCAGATTTTATTTATAACATGTCTAGACATCTTTCCCACGAGTGTTTCATTGATAGAATGCTAACACTTAATTGTTTGTAAAGTTCTCGTTGTAATAACGTTTGTTCTTAATCACTTGTCTACCATAACCAGAGCGTGTTTTAGGACAAGGAGGGTTAGAGCAGGGCATATCAGGTAAATGCGGGGTCAATGTGTGGTCATTCCTGGCATTGGGGCGCGAAACGGGAGAATTCTGGGAATATTCCGCTAAAAGTTTAGGCGTGGTATCCCGTATTTCTGGAAATATTTCCTTGGTTTTGTTTATCATAACTCTGTTTCGGCGGTATATACCACCTGATTCGGTCTGGACTGTGTACGACCTATCATTGTGTGTCTCTATGACCTTGGCTGGTTCCCACATTTTGTTTATCTGAATTCTGACGTATTCGTTTAACCGTAGGGGAGGCAGCTTTCTAGCTGTCTTGTCATAATTTGACTTTTGCTTTTCTTTGATTTTCTGCATTTTTGTTTTGATCAGTTTTGGTTCGATGGTTCTAGGCTGGAGCTGTGCGTTGGTTATGGGTAGAATAGATTTTGTTCTTCTACCCATTAGGAGCTGATTTGGGGAGAAACCACATTCAAGGGGTGTATTCCTGTATTCGAGAATAGCTAAATATGGATCTCTGTTGCTTTCTTTAGCCTTACGAAGTAAGCGCTTCGCAATTGAGACGGTTTTCTCAATTAAGCCGTTTGAGATCGGATGGAGGGGGCTGGATGTGACATGCGTAAAACCCCAATCATTTGCGAAATCTGCAAATAATTTTGATGACCATTCTGGACCATTGTCTGTAACCAATTTCTGGCAAATCCCGTATCTAGCCATATGTACTTTGAGTTTTCTGATGACCGTCAAACTTTGCTTATTGGTTAAAAGATCTATTTCAAAAAAGCGGGAGTAATAATCCGTCGTTATTAAATAGTCTTTGTCATCAAGAGTGAACAAGTCAGCGGCAATGTTTTGCCATGGTCTGTCTGGAATTTCATGTTGTTCAAGGGGTTCTTTCGCATTTGAGTATCTGTGTTTCTGACACACAGAACACTGAGAAACATAGTCAGAAATTTGTTTGGCCATGCCTGGCCAGAACATGAGTTCTCTTGCTCTTAGAGTGGTTTTTTCCACCCCAAAGTGACCTTGGTGAACTGCCTCTATCAGATGTTTCCTAGCAGTGGCGGGAATAACTATCGTCTGACCTCTGAATATTAGGTCGTCTGCAACGGAAAGTTCGTCCCTGTGATTAAAAAATTCCACTATTTCAGCTTTACAGTCTGCGCGGGAAATTGGCCAACCGTCAATTATTGTTTGTTTTAGGAGCTGCATGTTAACATCGTTTTTTGTGTCGAGCCTTAACGACTCTAGACGGCGGTCAGAGATGTGCAGACCTTTAAGAACTGTGTGAACATGAATGTCAAGGTCATTGTTTTCAAATGTCAGCTTCAGAGGCTGTCTAGACAGAAGGTCGCTAGTGGGAATTTCTTTACCCGGTACAAATTGCACGTCTAAGTCGTATTTGCTTAGTGCCAGTCTCATTCTTTGTAGTCTTGGCGGACATGCACATAGATGTTTTTGCATTATCGCACATAGAGGTTTGTTGTCGCTATGAACGGTGACCTTTCTACCATAAATATACTGGTGAAATCGAGAGCATGAAAATACAATCGCGTTCATCTCTCTTTCGATATTGGCGTATCGGGACTCGGTTTCCGTCAGGGTTTTACTTGCAAATGCTACAGGGCGGCCATTTTGGAAGAGGGCGGCGCCACACCCATATAAGGAACTGTCACATTCGAGTATCACCGGCTGTTTAGGGTCAAAATACGCCAGAACAGGACTGTGCGTAATGATGTCTTTCATTTTGTCAAATGACTGAGTCTGTGGTACGTCCCATAAAAACTCAACATCTTTTTTTAACAATGCTCTCATTGGGCTAGTTACCTCTGCCAAGTTTGGTGCAAATTTCTGCATGTAATTTGCCATACCAAGAATATTTTCTAATTCTCGTCGTGTCTTCGGGACTTCGAGGTTTGCAATAGCCTCGATTTTTGAGGGGTCAGGCTTTAATCCGGTTGACGTGATCAAGTGACCAAAGAACGGTACTTCTGTAACCCCTATCACGCACTTGTCAGGATTGAACTTGACACCTTTTGACCTTGCTCTCTCAAGAGCGTTCTTTAAGTTCAAGTCATGTTCCTCTCTTGATCTACCATACACAAGTATGTCATCTACAATTGCCGTCAGTCCGTCAAGTCCTTCAAATACTTCGTCGATTTTCTGCATGAATATGTCACTTGATGCAGATATACCGTAGGGCAGTCTCAGCCATCGGTATCGCCCGAACACTGTACTAAATGTCGTGAGAAAAGACGATTTCTCGTCGAGCTTTACGGACCAGTAGGCATGTGTAACATCAAGTATACTGAAATACTTTGCGCCGGTAAGTCGTGACGTCACATCGTCAATCGTTCTCATGGGGTAATGTGGACGTTTTATTGCGTCATTAAGATTCTTACTGTCAATACATACCCTCAACTGTCCTGATTTTTTCTCAACTATTACCAGGGAGTTCACAAAATCTGTTGGGACAGTGACCTTTTCTACGATTCCCTCTTTTTCCATGCGATTTAGCTCTTGCTTTAATTTCTCTCTCAGGGCTTCAGGAACTCTTCTAGGGGGTTGATAACCGGTGTGGCGTCCGGTCTAATATGCAAACTAGCTTCCCCGGGCATGGTCCCCACCCCTTTAAATAGGTCGCCATATAGAGTCATCATTTTGCTCTTGTCTAAGGGTTCACAAGTATCGATAGAGTACGTTAACTTGACCAGACCTAGTGTAAGACATGTGTTTAAACTCAGCAGGGGAACAGAGTTGCTCTCTACAATGTAAACAGCTGATAAACAGCTGACTCCGTTGTGACCTAGATTTAACCTAATCATGCCACGAATTGGCAATGAGTTACCTGTATACGAGGTTAAACCATTATCAGGGGGTTCTAAGGGTAACTGATTTTAAGTTTTTCAAAATGGCTGACTGGTATTACATCAGCTGAGCTACCTGTGTCTATTTTAAATTTCAGTGGGGTCTGGGAGGGGCCTACGGACAAAACTACAAAGGCTTGCTCTGGAGGAGACAAATTTTTCGAAGATGTACAAGTATTTACCATGTCAACAAAGAAGGTATCCTGATCACTATTATCACTCATATTTAATCCGTTTAAATCCAATTCATGCACTGACTTGTTTCTACATACGCGTGCGAAATGATCTTTAAATCCACATTTATTACAAGTAGCGTTTCGAGCTGGACATTGTTCATGTCTTTGGTGTTTATTGTATCCGCAGTAGCTACACTTGGAGTTCGCCGTCGTCGGTGGTTTTCGCCTTGGTTGTTGTTGTCGTCTGCGTTGTGACGGTTGCGTGTCTGGTTTTGAGGGTCTTTTCTTCACTGCGTCGATGTTGTTTGCGTTAATTGCCTTCAGTTGTTCCTGGCAATATTCAAGGTTTTGCATAATTGAAATAGTTTTGTCTAATGTTAATTTCTCTCCTTCGTTTATCAATTTCTCTCTTGCCTTGGCGCTGTTCGTGCCAAAAACGATTCTGTCCCAAATCATTTCATCGTTGTTGTGGAATTGGCACTCTCTTGCACTTATTCGTAGACGGGTTAGAAATGCGTCGAATGAGTCCGATCCCTGGACTTCATTGAAAAACTTATACCTGGCAAAAATCGGGTTCAGCTTCGGTTGCACGTAACTTTTGAACCTTTTGTAAAACGTGTTCAGTTTTTTTGGCTTTAGCGTTGCTGATAACCCATGTCTGTTTGATTTCTCTTCCGCGTGCACCGACCCATAGAAGCAGATAATTTACCTTTTGTTCTTCAGTTTTTTCACTCAGGGGTCCTTGAAAAATTAGCTTCACATGCTCTTCAAATTTTTCCCATTCATTAACAAGATTAGATGAGTTCCAGTCAATAGTTGGCGTTGGTATTCCTTCCATTGTTTATAAACTATGTAATCCAATTTTTTATTAATATTCCATACTGTCACAATAATCCAATAAAACACTTCTGACACCATGTAATATTCTCTAATAGGGTTCTATCATTTTATATTCATATGGAATAGTATGTGTGAGTCCCTGATCCACAGATGTGGTTGAAAGTAACAAATACAAGTGTACTGTTCAACATTTATTCAGAAGACTGATGCTGGCGGGAAATGGTCAAGATCTTGTAGGCATGCACATGTAATGGAATTTTACTGGGTTCTTTGAGAGTTCATGAAACATGATCTCATACACATACCAAATCTGTTTGTAAGATACTCTTCATAGAACTTCACTGCCATCAGTGCATCGTTGATGGTGACTTCGTTTCTCAGGGCAACTTTTGCATGGCTATATGCAAGAGATAACCTGAAAACATTATAAGATATGCTGTCCTAAAACAAATATACAAATTCAAGTGCAATAATATAATTCACCATAACATGGATCTGAAGATTATAATGCTTAAAAGCCCACTAACACTTTAAAGTTAAATAATAAGTATAATTGTTTTATGTCTCGTGTCCCTGGTAACTCGGGTTAATCCAGTACTTCATCTCTTCATATAACATCTATTCAAAATCACATTAAATACAATTCACAAGCTTTGCCAATTTTAGATAGCTTTTCCTTGTTTTAGCAATAAAAATTAATTTTGTGAGATTAATTTTCAAGAGTATAAAACTCTATTACTGATAGTTGGTATAGGTTGTAATATCCGACTTAGGGTAGATGTTTAGGCTGTTAAGTTACCTAATAAACAACTACCTGAAAGCCAAATATTCCCATCTGACATTGCAACCAGCAGTGAAACATTTTTCTTGCATGCCTTATAATGAAACAAAATAATAGTAAAAATAAAATCAATTCCAACACGATACGATTCATTTTCCTATTATAAACAAAGAAGGCTGAAAACAGTGAATTAATATACAACAATTCATTTTTCTGACGTCACAATGATTACATCATAGCGTCAAATGGCATAGCGGTGCGCTGGAAAAGAAACCAATTAAAAACAGGCAAATATTTAATGAATGCCGTCAAGGATGTACTTTAAAATCCTTGGTAACGTGTTTGAATTGAAATAATATATCCAATTTAGTGATTTGCTCTTGAATATAATCATTGTTTGTAGTTCAGATACGTATTATTATATCACTCCGGCTGTTCCCTCGTGATATAATTTCTTTGCATCTGAACTCCAAACAATGATTTATTCAACGACAAATCACTAAATGAGATATATTATTTCTTAAACAATGACTTCTTTTATATTGCACTATTTTTTTAGGGTAACATATTAAAGCAACTTGCATAAAGTCCATGTCAATAAAAACAAGAAAGACATCACAACATTTTTAAGACAAATAACAACTTTTAATTTCAGTTTTTTTTTTTTATCACCTTCTGCATAATGTTACATATTTTCCATAAAATAATGTTTTATGGATCGAATAATAAACTATAAGGAACAAAGAGGTACCATCAAGGTAAGATACTCTTATGTATGAAAGTCAATGTTCAAATTTATTGCTATAGCAAAACTACACAAAAACCTTTTCAAAAAATTTTTCAAGAGAACGCTTGGAAATAACACAGTTAAGAATGTTTTGACAAGATATTGTTCATCCTCTTTCACATGGTGTATGATGCTGTTAATGTAAAATGTTATGTATTGATAATGTACTGGTCTGGGTTTGATTCCAGATTGCAACAGTTACTGATACCACTACCAGTGTTCAGTACTTGGTGATTTACTTGGTACAGTTTCTAGCATTAGAAGCCTTGACAAAATGCTGGGGAGGTAAATATCACACATGTCATAATTCGAGGGCTTAGAGCGAAACTGGTCTATCTGCTTCTATTTCTATATAAAGATAGACCAGTTTTGCTCTAAGGCATCAATATGCTTGACTGGAAATACGTTGTTCCATCCATTCCAGGTGAGGTCTTTTCTCATATGCCCATGCTAAGAAAACTTAACCCAAGTTCAATACAAGTAACTTTCTAAAGCTTACAAAGTTTGGTCTGCATTAACAGGGACATCAGTGCCATCTGGTGTTGACCTTGATTTTCTGCAGGTCATGTAATAGCTATGAATGAGGGTTTCTGCTTCCTTTCTAAACTTTGGTCTCAACTGACTGGCAAATCTAACAAACTGGTAATCACAAAATTTAAATATGTGTCACACATGAACAGATAACCTCAAGGTTTATAATATTCATAATCATCTGAACCAATGGCATTACACTGTCTGTGCTGACACTGAGCAGAATTATTTGCTTACACAGGAAAACCAATAAATGTGTATGTATACATATTAAGAGTACTAATAGCCCGCTTAGCTCAATAGGGAGAGAACAGCCCACTTAGCTCAATAGGGAGAGTGCAGATCTACAGATCGTGGGGTCGTAAGTTCAATCCCCGGGGCGAGGCGTATGTTCTCTGTGACGATTTGATAGAAGAGATTGTGTCTGAAATCATTCATCCTCTACCTCTGATTCATGTGGGGAAGTTGGCAGTTACTTGCACAGAACAGGTTTGTACTGGTACAAAAGCCAGGAACACTGGTTAGGTAAACTGCCCGCTGTTACATAACTGAAATACTGTTGAAAAACGGCTTTAAACAAACAAACTAAAAATAGTACTATATAAATTAGTAAATTTTATATCCAAGGAATTAAATGCCAAGTTTATGCAAGGACTGATTTTTTGAGAAATAAAGTAAAATGACTTGAAATTAGCAAAAAAATCTCCTTCACAAATATTTCTTTTTAAAATATTTTCATCATACAGTTTTGATTGTAATTTGCAAACCTGTTGAAAATCTGCTGTGGTTATTGGCAGCTCAGTGGTGCAAGGTATGAGAGTCTCGTCATATGTCAATGCTGACATCAGCGTTGTTTCAACCATCTGATCCTCAACCAGCTCATTACTTGCAATATCACCATGATCAGTAAAGCTTAGTATACTGAAACCACTTAACAACAGGTGAAATATAAATATTAAATAAATTCAGTACTTAAACATAAAAACTGTATTCAGAAATTATACCACGTGATCATTTATTCAGAAAAAAAAAAACAACGATTGCTGATTTAGAAACATATTAACTATCACTGATTCAGAAACATTTTAATAGTTACTTCTTCAGAGATATTTAACAATCACTGATTTAGAATCAGAAACATGTCATATAAATTACTGATTCAGAAACATCTAATAACCACTAATTCAGAAACACTTAGTAATCCCTGGTTCAAAAACACTTAAGAATAAATGACTCAAAACATCTTACAATAGCTTATTCAAAAATATTAAATAACTGTTGATTTGGAAAATCTAATTGAGGCTGATTCAGAAACATCTAAAAATAAGTGATTCAGAAACATCTAACAATAACTGATTCAGAAACACCTAATAATCACTGATTCAGAAACACCTGATCACTGATTCAGAAACATCTTAATCACTGATTCAGAAACACCTAGTGATCACTGATTCAGAAACAACTTAATTACTGATTCAGAAACACCTAATGATCACTGATTCAGAAACACCTAATAATCACTGAATCAGAAACACCTAATAATCACTGAATCAGAAACACCTAATAATCACTGATTCAGAAACATCTTAATCACTGATTCAGAAACAACTTTATTACTGATTCAGAAACACCTAATGATCACTGATTCAGAAACACCTAATGATCACTGATTCAGAAACAACTTAATTACTGATTCAGAAACACCTAATAATCACTGATTCAGAAACAACTAATAATCACTGATTCAGAAACATCTTAATCACTGATTCAGAAACACCTAATGATCACTGATTCAGAAACAACTTAATTACTGATTCAGAAACACCTAATGATCACTGATTCAGAAACACCTAATGATCACTGATTCAGAAACATTTTAATCACTCATTCAGAAACATCTTAATCACTTATTCAGAAACATAAAAGATGTTGAACATATTGTGTATTGGCACCTACTTCTTATATACACTTACTCTAAAAGGGTCCTGGGAATGTCACCTGTATTTGCCCCAGCAAACACATCACTGTCTGTGGAGGACTGCTTTTTAGACAATGTGGGGCTAACATAGCCCCAGATTCTACTTCTTAATGCCTGTTCTATATGGTGGGGTAGACTTCCAGTATACTTGGGGGCAACATCAGTCACAACTTTACCACCACTCAGAGCTTGGAAATAAAAAACTCTTTCATTAATTCAAAGGTGGCAATATTTTCCAAAATAAAAGTCATAACTATATTGTACACAGTTATTAAGATATCAACATATATAGAATGCATGGTAACTGCAAATGCCACAAGTAACTGACTCTAATAATGTCAGAAATCGAAATATTGTAACTTAGCAGTAACGAAACGCTAGCACTATTTCATGAACTTTATTTTGTGAGGATGTCAGTAAAATTTTATTGGCAAATGGCAGAAAGTCACACCTTCATATTATTATAAAATCTGTAAAAAGATCCCTTGGAAGCATAGAATGCAACCTGAAAAGAATATATATAATGGCAGACTCAAACAGTCTGTAGCTTTGGCAACATTTATTTTCCAATCTACCAAGAGAGGAAAAAGGGAGGCAATGAAAATTTCTAATGAATTTTGGCTTAATATAATAATTATGGTGTCAATGCCAATCTTCGACAATAATGAAATTGTTCTTTTATTCATATCATTAGGCAAAGTACATTATCAAATTTTTACTTTTTTGAAAATTAGTCTATTTTGGTTGGGTAGCCAGGTTAGTAAAACAAAATTTCAAAAATGTCTGCATGTATTTAGTGATCAGTGAACACAAATATATGAAAAAAATCTGACAGATGCTACAAGTTTGGAACAAAAATCCATAACTTTACCAAAATCAGATTAAAGATTTCAGATATAAGATGTACAACTACATACTGAACTTGTACAGCTTAACTGTGAGAAAACTGTAATGAGCCGCACCATGAGAAAACCAACACAGTGGCTTTGCGACCAGCATGGATCCAGACTAGCCTGCGCATGCTGTTCGCTAACGGTTTCTCTAATTGCAATAGGCTTTGAAAGTGAACAGCATGGATCCTGACCAGGGTACGCGGATGCTCAGGCTGGTCTGGATCCATGCTGGTCGCAAACACACTATGTTGATTTTCTCATGGCGCGGCTCAATACAAGACTTCTTAATTGTGACATCATCCAACACATACTCACACACAAGTATGAAATTGCAAACCCTTTATTGTCAGAATGTATGATTTGAAAACTTACCAGACTGGAGAGAGTGTTTCATTGATTTCTTCAACCTATCAATATCTGCAACATAACATACACCACCTTGTGACAAGTGCAGCAAACCTCCTGTAAATTAAATCAAATTCTACATTGTATAAAAACAAATAGATCTGATTCAACCTGCAGAATCCCTTACATTATAACCTGTGATGATAACTGTAAAGGTGAAAGGACTTGAGCTAGTACCAAGCAAAGCCATTATAATGTTCTTAGGACCCGAACGTGCTGCATGCACAGTCAATCAAAGACTGTTTGAACTGAACCATACAAAATAATGAGTTATAGCTTATTTCATTAAACATTGTTTTAAAAATCTCTTTAATATGTACTCTTTGACTGAATAAGGCATTAAATTATGCAATTATTGTGCAAAGTAATTCAAAAGTTTTCCAAACAGCTTACACAATCAGGAAGCCAGAGAAATGTAAATGAAAAAGGTCATAAAAATCTGAAGTACAACAGTATACATCTTTACTCACTTCCACGACAATATGCCAATGGCTGAGTTACTTTTAGTCCTCAGTGAAACTGTATAGTACCCAGAGTAGCATATCTATTTTTGTGAAATTTGTTGATATGCTGAACATGAACGAAATGTTTACTTAAATGTGTTTTACTGGAAACTTCTCTCATACATGATACAGAACTTATATACTTGTTTAATTAAGAAATGAAATTTTATTCCCTGTTCATGCAAAATGAATGACAGGATAGGACCGGCAAATCCACTAATCATGCTAGCGTTAAATGATTAGTTTACTGATCCTATTCTGTCGTTCATTTTGCATGAGCACTGAAAAAAAAGTTTCATTTCTTATATATACATTATATTTCCTTTCCATTTGTAAAGAAGATTAATTATAAATTGCACTCATTTTGTTGCATTTAACATTAAAATCAGCTTCCCATCCATTCTGTTCACTAGATAGAACAACTGCGACGTCATCTAAGGAACGTTCTCCCTGACTAGTTACGCAGATGTCGTCAAAACCGCGACCTGGTATCACTAAGCAGCGTTGATGCAACTTTCGCACCTTTCCTTTTAATGTTCATGAAATGAACATTATTATTTTCAATGGAAAAGAATGGGGTGAATGTAAATATAAGAAATTACTGACCTTCTACAAAATATGGAGCACTATTATATCTATCCAAAGTCACATGACCTGTCAGGGACTGACCAGCTGTAAGGCTTGTGGACGTTTCTTTAAATCTCATACCAAACTGAAGCAATCTTGAAATGACCTCAGTATCTGACCCCACTGCTAACACATGAAGTGGTTTAGTCTGCAAGAAATAATGTTACCATAGCAACAATGTTCTAAGGAGCACATTAAAGAAGAACCATTGTACATTTTGTTTTTTTAAATGTTATCAAAAGATATTATAGAGTAAAACATTTTATAGAATTGGTATTAATACTGAACTGAGTTGTACATTTTATTGAAGAAGTTATCTTTAGAAGAACCATGTTTTAATATTTTTGAACTCATTTAAGGGTTTCATAATACCCCTGCAAAATAATTCTACTATGGTATAAAACTGATTCATTCAGTGTTTAAATATATTAAAAGATGGTTTTTATGCCCCCGCCATAAATAAAATTGGGGGTGTGGGGGGGGGGGGCATATAGTGTTACCCCTGTATGCGTGTTTGTTTCTTCATGTGTTCGGGAAAGGGTGTTGTTCGTGTCCAGGCTGTAACTTTGACATAACATGGTCCGATTTCATAATAATTTAACATTAGTGAGTAGTGATAAACATGGATAGACGATGTGTCATGCGCAAAACCATTTCACTACCTCAAAGATCTAGGTCACTGTCTTTGGTTGAACTTTGCCAATTTTCACTACATAAGTGGTCTTCATGTCCTGGCCATAACTTTGACATGCATGGTCCGATTTCAGAATAATTTAATACAAATAATAAGCATGGATAGATGATGTTTTATGCGCAAAACCATTTCACTAGCTCAAAGGTCATGCATGGTCTGATTTTAAAATAATTTGATACAAATAATAAGCATGGATAAACAATGTGTCATGCGCAACAACCATTTTACTAGGTCAAAGGTCAAGGTCACATTCCTCCGCTGAACTTAACTAATTTTCACTATATATACAGATTACTAAATTTTCTGGTTTTTCCTAAAATATTTTTTTCTGGAAATAAATAGGGCCAAGGGTCCTTCCTTTGTTTTAGTTTGTGAGCAGTACCATGCCTGTGACCTTTCTCATGTTGCGGGGGCATCCGTGTCTGTGACACATTTCTAGTCTATATATGTTTTTACATATTGATAGTGGACAAAACAGGGAAACATCATTTATTTGCCAATTTAAGGTTGACATGATGTCATCACACTGAATATGATTAAAAGTAATATTAAAGCATGACACATGGTTAAACGTCCCATGGAATAATTGAGGAGTTAGTAGATGTCAAATGAATTATTTTACACCCAGTGTGCCCTGTTCTATCATTCTGATTGCAGAATTACATCCCAACTCTGATTTAGTCTTGAGAGGAAAAGGGAGGTAATTACACAAAATCTGAAAAGCTTGAAAAACATAAAGTACAGATTATTTATAATGATAAAAATGAAAACCTTAGAATCCCTCCTTGACACCAGACTCAACAAAACTGCAAGTTTAAGACTGAAATAACATCCTGGGGGAGATATATCACCTATGGAGAAGAAAAAATATTACATATTTATCAGAGCTGCTCTTGTCACAAGTATTAGGTAAGGTTATGCTACAGTTACTAGATCTGTATCAAACCAAAAATGTTTTCACATGAACAATTCTACTGTTTGCAAATGAAACAAGACAAGCCTGCACTTCTACAAATGAAGTAATAAAGAAATATTTAAATACTGCACAGACACAATGTTAATCAAATGACCTCACTCAAGATGATGGACAATTGCTCTCTGTAAGCTCTGCATGATTTGGGTAAAGAATGGCACAGAACATAAAACAAACAAATTACATTAAATTATTATATGAACCGAAAACAATCTAACCTCCAAACAGGTAAGCCAATGTAAGAACAAAACTCCATGGTGATGATTTCCTATCTGAAAAATGACAGAAAGACATTTTTTGTAAAACATAAAACACTGAACAAATACTTTTATCAAGGTTATATTGTTTTAGAATTTGATCCAACTTAATTTCAAGAAAAAAACCTTTCTGAACTGAATATCAAAGACACTGTCACATTTGATGGTCAATTTTTGTATCTGGTAATCTGACAACTATATCAACAATATCATCTGTTGTCAATAAAAGGCTTTAATATCACATGTGAAGTTTGGTGTAAATCTGTCCAGTAGATAACGGACATCAAGTGGCCACAAAAGCTTACCTTGAGCCTTTGACTCAGGTGAGCTAAAAACAGTAAAATTTGTATCAGCTACCTTTGTAGAGCTTTAACAGATTTCTTGGCAATTCCTTCAATAGTTTACTGGCTGATATTTCTCTCTTTACCTGTAAAGTAATGACTTATTAAGCTTTTATGATAAATGACTCTAGCAAGACTCAACAAAATTATGTGTAGAGTAGAAGGCCATTTTTGAAAGACTGCATGTCTGCCCATGCATTTAGTTTTGATGAGACATGATATTATGAAAAAAGAAAACACTCAAGTGGCACTAACTCCACAAGAAATCATTCAGATATTGGGAAATGGATGGGGCCATACAAAGCTTGAAGACTATGGCTAATTTTTTTTTTAATTTACAGACAGTTTAGGACGTGATCAAATAGCATGCGGACCTACAAGCTCCTCACAGTGGTTACCTTCCTTTGCGTTCATTATACTTTACCGTAAGGGGAAGTAATCACTGCGAGGAGTTTAGTGGACCTATTTTGCCCTTTTTTATTTTCCTTTTTTTTTTTTTTTTTGCTTTTATTGATGGCATTTTCACACAAAGTTACAATACTCCTTTGAAAAAAGAAAGCAAAGTAAAAAAGTAAAAAATATGTATTAAATTGAACAGATGTTAAGCTATTGATAATGGCATATATACTCAACGATTTCAAAGATTACTTACTTTTTTCATGTTATTTGCCTGAAAGTATAAACATATTGTCATGCTCATTCACTAAATGCTAGATTTATGATAATTTCATATCAAAACAAGCAAATTCGATGAATTGGAATCCCCCGCCGAAAGGGTCAGAGTTGAGGAACGGCAAAAAAATATATCCAGCAAAAAGTTAAGAATGTTACCAAGAAGCAAATAATTTCATTAGTCAAAATCAAATTAAAAGAAAATGGTTTGTTTGGGTGGGGCTGAGGGGGGGGGGGTGAGGACACAACAGTTTACATGTTGATTATAAATATTGATAGAAAATGAAAAATGAAAAAAAAAAAAAAAAAAAAAAAAAAAAAGGAGGGGGGGGGGGGGGGGGGGGGGGGTGGGTGGGTGGGGGTGGGGGTGGGGGGGACCAAGGTAAGGTGGTGACCAGGTGTAGGTACACAACATCACATGTTTATAATAAATGTTCATGGAAAAGAATGAAAGAAGTTTAATGAAATTCTTCCAATTGGTTGGTTTGTTATGTACAGATCTGTGGATTTTTAAACAATTAAAGGGCAATAACTATATGGAAAATTGACCAATCGAAAAAAACCTTGAAGGGCATCGTCGCAGTATCTTGGTTCATGTCTGTTTCAAGTTTGATGAAATTCTACCTGCTAGTTACTGAGAAATGGCTGCAGACGGACATTTTTCATTAAATCAAGGGCAATAACTCTGACGGAAACTGACCTATCAAAAAAAAAACTTGACGGGCATCAGCACAGTATCTTGGTTCATGTCTACTTCAAATTTGATGAATTCTACCTGTTAGTTACTGAGAAATAGCTGCAGACGGACATTTTTTATTAAATCAAGGGCAATAACTCTGAGGGAAATTGACCAATCAAAAAAAAAACTTGACGGGCATCATCGCAGTATGTTGGTTCATGTTTATTTCAAGTTTCATGAAATTCTACCAAGTAGTTACTGAGAAATGGCTGCGGACGGACGGACGGACGGACTGACGGACGGACTGACGGACGGACAACGCCATTTCAATACCCTCCTCCCGATTTCATCGGCAGGGGATAATAACACAATAAATTAGTAAAGTAACTTTGCAATAATATAGAGATTAATATAATGAAAGCTTTACTAATGTGAAACTGAATTTTCCTTTTTTCCATTTTTTAATGTCTCATGATTAAAGCTCCTATTCTGAAATGCAAACTTTTCCACTGAAGAGCTATTTGCTCATACCTGCCAATTCTCTAAGTCAAGTTTAATGAATTTGGAATGTGAGATTTACACGAGAGAAATCTATATTTGGCAAAGAACTACTATAAAAAGACTTTAATTTTTTGTAAAGTGAACAAGCTTTTTTATTATCTCATTTCAAAACATATATATGAAGCCACTGCTTGTCTGAAACACAGTTATTATTGAGGTCTATATCTTAAACATTACCTCAAGTGTCAACATTATTTTGTCGTCAAGTACATCTTTCCTGGTGATTCCAATGATCTCATATGTTTCACCTATTTCAACAAGTTTGGTGAGATCATCTGTAATAATAAACTTCTTGATTACTGTATTACCCTATGTCAAATATGCCAGTGTTACTGATGTTTCACTGATCTTAACAAGGTTGGTGAGATCATCTAATCATAAACTTCTTGATTACTGTATTACCCTATGTCAAATATGTCAGTGTTCCAGATGTTTCACTGATCTTAACAAGGTTGGTGAGATCATCTAATCATAAACTTCTTGATTACTGTATTACCCTATGTCAAATATACCAGTGTTAGATGTTTCACCTATCTAAACAAGTTTGGAGAGATCATCTGTAATAATAAACATTTGAATTACACTATGTTGAATACTAAAGTTACCTCATACGTTTCACAGATCTATCATATGTAACAACACAGACTCCCATCACCCCCTACATTTCAACAAACAGTAGATTTTTCAACAGCAAAAAAACTGAAGATAACTTCAAAGCAATTTAAAAAGGATAAAGACCATACATTGTACTTGAAAAAAGAAGTTTACCCCTGTACAAGGGTACATATATACCTCTGATATAGACAGGTATAGCCTGTCCTCGGGATCTTTTACTACAGTGAGAGTGAATTTCCGACATGATCTGTTCTGGAATGATTTCAGCTACAACTTTTTCTGTAAACACAAGGAAGAGTTGTGTAACTTAGATTTATAAGAGAAATTAATCTAAAGTTTCCATTTAGATATGAAATGTATAGACCACGAAGGTCTTCATGCATGTTTTAGACCTGCTTATGCAGCAGTGTCATTATTTTTATTACATTTGATTATACTGTCCATTTCATATTTTTACTCATTAAATAAGATTCAGTCAACTTGGGTCTTTAAACCTATTTTATGTCATTTGACATATAGCCTTTAAAGTATGAAAGAGTCACCATTTCTACAAACTGATTATTTTAAGATTGTCTGGTTTTGTTTTGTTTCAATCAAGGAGAATGGAATATTTGTTGTTTTATAGAGAAACAGGGGAATAATTGTACAGTCTCAAGATGTATTCACAAATGGGGGAATAAACATTCTGTCTCACAATGTATATACAGCCAGGCAAATAAACAAATGATACACCAGTATACTGATCCAGCCCTAATCCTGCCCTGTGGGGAAATTAAAATTTTATGTAATTGGATACTACTTTTTGTACTATCTTAAACCTTAAATGACTAACATTCTTTTAGTGGAGACTATAAATAAACTTGGAAAAACTAACTGATAATTTTGCTCAATACACACCTGACAAAGTTCTACTGGATTTTTCTTCAGTTAATGTTGATGAACAAAAGGTGCATGTAAAATCTTTCCTGAAAAATAAACTTTTATCATAGACTGGTACATGATGCAAAGTAAAAGTATCACATTTTCAAATTTTGTATTCAAAACTGGAACATAAAGATAACATATCAAATACTGTGAAATCATTTGATTTCATTGGGCTAAATGTTGTCTATACTTTTTACTAATATGGCTATTTATGCGGGGGAAATAAATTTATGGATTTCAAATTTTAAAGACAGAAATAACAGGACTTTATTTGATTTTTTTTCTCAACTATCTAGTAATTTAGTTTTGCACACATATGCTACTACAAATTCATGAAAAAAATGGGAAGTCCGAGGCCTCTGAGCCCAAAGAAATAATCAAAATATCAATAATTGTAGTAAATAACTACCTAACAGTTTGAGCTTCAGATGCACCCGGTGTATGTATTCTGATGAAATGGTTACCATGGTGACCTTGACAGTCTTCATCTGTACAGAAGTAACGAGCACTCAATCTGAAAATAAACACAAGATTGCTCTCATTTACCCCTAGAAAACAAAGAGTTCCAGAACACTTCTTCAGAGATCCAGAAATCTACCTTACTAATTTTAACAAAATAGAGCGGATTGTGAAACACTTTTGTCCCAAAGTGTGGCCTGTTGGAGACAAATGGGTATGTCATTTTGTAACACTATGCTGTGACCTTGATCTTTGTCCTACTGACACCTAATAAAACAATTAGGATCATCAACATACCACAGATTTATAATGTCTGACAATGTAAGACAAAGCATTCTTTTTATTTATAAACCATAAGCACTCATCCTGTGAAGTTTGACAATTGTAAATAAGAGCAGTCTTCAGTTATGGAGCTGAAACCATTCTTATCTTGAAGGTTACTGTGACCCTGACCTTTATCCTTCTAACCCCTCACAACAATAGGGGTCAGCTTCTGTTTACAGGCAATCATCCCAAGAAGTTTGACAACTGTAGGCCAGCGGAGTCTTCAGTTATTGAGCAGAAATTGTTTTCAGTCTGAATGTCATTGTGACCTTGATCTTTAACCTACTATATAGTCCCCATAATAATTGAGGTCAGCCACTGCCCACAGGCAATCATTCTATGAAATTTGATTACTGTATGGCAAAACCCTCTTTACTTCTTGAGTAGAAACTGTTTTCAGTCTCAATGACACCATTACCTTGACATGATGATCTCAAAAACAATAGGGGTTATCTACTATTAACAGGAAATCATCCAAAAAGTTCTCTGGTTATTTATTGGAAAACAAATGGTCGAATGACATACCCTCTCTTTTTTTAAGGGGGAGGGTGGGGGCATAAAAGGTTATAGCAAAAAGATACTTTGTTGTACTTTCTTGTTAAACTCACCATGTAATACAGAATGAATATTCAAAAACTGCTTTTCTATAAATGAAATCATGTCAACCATGATCTTCACCAACTTTTTCCACGTGAATATTGCCTGCATAATGTCTTTAAAATATGTATTTAAATATCTTTATACAAGTGCTTATAATTATAGATCCACAGATCAATTGTATCTTATACTGTTTCAAACACTTTGCAGCTTGTAAAGGAAAATAACTGCAAGAAAACCTGTGTAATCATTCACCAATATTTAATCATATCTCAGTACTTACGTATATTTTGATAGTGCTGAGAGTCCAGTAACAACACCAGTAAGACAACAAAATATTCCTGCATCATGAACTCTCGACAAACATCTTACATTTTTTACTGTATTACTAAAACAAAAAAGAAGTTTTGTTTCAATATGGTGAATACCCAGTACATTAACTAAGCTAGCATATTATTATACATTTAGGTTATTTCTCAAAGAAAAAATAGGAATTCCTGTAATCTATGACAAATTCCTGATCCAAGACTTAAGCACTCGAGCTATGAGTAAGACAATTGCTGATGATAATCCATTCTAAAGATGGGATCAACTACATATTTCAATCTTTACAGGATTTATTCACCATTAAAGTACTTTAATTAATGCCTTTGATCAATTTGATAATTTATTGAAGATAAAAGTTTCAATTCTAGTACTTCACAATCACATGCCATAAATGAATTAAAATAAAATGTTTCTTTTGTTCCTTTATTTACTTTTTGAGCATGATAACTTCATATGAATGATGGAAAATGCTTTTCACTGTATACAAAATAAAGCATGAATATATCTATTCAAGATTAAAGTCATTCTGGCATTTCATAGTTTTGATTCAAGTAAGCAGCATGACATTTTCATGTACTGTGTTAGAAAGGCTGTTCATGTACATGTATTTGTCACTTGAGATATTGTATTGCTATAATGTAGTATATAGATTTAACAACTAGAATGTGTCTGTAGGACACAGGGTGTGCCCCCACTGGTATATCTGTCACAAATATGGAGAAATAATTCAAATGTTTGCAGTCTTAATGGGGTATAGAATAAACGAACTTTTTATGAAAAGGATTCATTATTCTAGGCCATATACTTTTTCAGCTATGAGCATCACACACAAAAAATCCACTATTATGGCTATCTCAAGGGCCATAACTCTGTAATAAGTGCTATGATTCTCAAGAAGAATGCCAAGTGTGCAAGGTAACATTATGATAAAGACTCTAGCAAGGTTTCATGAATTAACATCAAATACTTTTTCAGGTAGGCACATAATTAGGTGAAAATGTGCATTTTTTTACTATTTCAGGGGCCATAACTTCAAAAATAGGGAAAGGAGCCAGCCAAAAAATAAGAGGTGTGCAAGTTTATGTCATGATAAAGACTCATGCAAGTTTTCATCCATTTATATCATATACTTTTTGTGCTAGGCCTGTCACAAGGTGAAAATGTGCATTTTTGACTATTTCAGGGGCGATAACTCTGGAAATAGGGGGCGGAGCCAGACAAAAAATAGGAGGTACCCAAGTTCATATCATGATAAAGACTCATGCAAGGTTGAATCAATTAGTATTAAATACTTTTTTTTCAGTTAGAGGCGTCACAAGGTGAAAATGTGCATTTTTGACTATTTCTGGGGCCATAACTCTGGATACAGGGGGCTGACCCAGATGAAAAATAGGAGGTACGCAAGTTCATATCACGATAAAGACTCATGCAAGGTTTAATAAATTTATATTGAATACCTTTTGAGCTAGGTGCGTCACAAGGTGAAAATGTGCATTTTTACACTATTTCAGGGGCCATAACATTGAAAATAGGGGGCAGACCCAGATGAAAAATAGGAGGTGGGCAAGTTCATATCATGATAAAGACTCATGCAAGATTTCATGAATCTACATCAAATACTTTTTGAGCTAGGCCTGTCACAAGGTGAAAATGTGCAATTTTGACTATTTCAGGGGCCATAACTCTGGAAATAGGGGGCGGAGCCAGACAAAAAATAGGAGATGTGCAAGTTCATATCAAGATAAAGACTCATGCAAGGTTTCATCAATTTATATCAATACTTTTTGAGCTAGGTGCATCACAAACTTCGGACAGATGCACGGAAGCACACATGGACAAGATCAAAGCTATGAGTGGTGGGGGGGTGGGGACAAAAATTAGCAACAATCAACGATCTAATGTTTGAATTTTTCTATTTTTTCGCCAGGATTTAATTGAGTACTTGTATACCTAGAGTAAAACTGAGTTTACCTGCAAGCAGCAGTAAGATGGTAATTAAAGCATTATGGCATGGACTAGAGATCCCATCATTCAAGGAACTTTAATAAGTGCAAGAAATAAAGACTTGTGAAATTGCAATGCAATTGCCCAGTTCTATACAACAATTACTGTTGCTGTCCTTTATTTCAGAGTTACTTGATAAGTGGATAGATAATTTATTTTCCTTTGAGCATAGTGAATTAGAAAATAATAAAATCATTTGCGTCAGTTCTATCATTATTAACTAAGAATATAGCACTTACAGTTTGGGTACTACTGGCAGAGAAGAAAGTCGCAGAATGACAGCTACTTGAGAGAGTGATAATTCACCAGGTAATAATTCCAGAACTTGTATCGTCTTGTAAATAACCTGAAAAAAAGAAAGCAATAAACAATATTAAACCAAGTGCATCTACCGAAATGGTGTAACATACTATGAAATTGAAGCTTCCACTAAAACAGCCATTTCATGGGGACATAAATTCATGGATCTTGACCTGTGAAAACAGTTACAATGAATGTAAGTTTTTGGGGGTAGTTTTAACCATTTCACAGGAACATCAATTCATGGACTTTGACCTTTGATGATAGTTACAATGAATGGGAATTTTACTGCTTCGATACGATTCAATATAATTGCAGACCACGATATGCATTGTAAAACAATTATCTCTTGGAAAAGAACATTTCTTAAATTCATGTCCAGAAATTCACTTATTTGATGCAAATCAAGTTTTGCAACTACAAAGATTGCTCAATGTCTTTCTCATTGTCTACTGTGAACTTACCTGCTGAAAGACTTTGATAGCAGTATTTGGCTCTAGTAATAACAGGTTACCTAAAACAGCTGAAAAATACAAACATCATGCTGAGATAAATGAAGCAGATCAATCATGTGTATTGTAGCTGCAAAAAACCTGTAGCTGTTATTGAAGTCAAAGAAATCTAGAAAATTTAACACTGAACTTTAAAATTAGGGTAGCTTGAAAAACAAGGTGATTGGTAACACCGATGGCATCTCCCCAAATTTACTGTAGCATAAGGGGCTTTTCAGTCACGGAGGTTGTGTTGAGAAATGTGGTCAGCAAGAGTTGGGGTTCTTTAACAATGCACTCCCTCTCACTGACCTCTATGAATATGTAAAGTATCAAGTCAATACCTTACAAAGTATTCAAGTTATGCCCCGAAATGTTTTCAAAAAAGGATGGTTATTCAAAAACGGGACCATTTAGAGTTATGGTTCCTTGTCACTACACTTCCTTTCAATGAGCTCTATCATTGTATAAAGTAACAACTTCGTACCTTCAAAATATTTTGAGTTATCCTAAATATCACTTACCATTAGTATAAATATCCCTAATTACCATTAGTATAAATGTCACTTACCATTAGTTTAAATATCACTTACCTTTAGTATAAATATCACTTACCATTAGTATAAATGTCACTTACCATTAGTATAAATGTCACTTATCATCAGTATAAATCTTACTAACAATTAGCATAAATGTCACTTACCATTAGCACAAATATCACTTACCATTAGTATAAGTATCACTTACATTAGTATAAGTATCACTTACCATTAGTATAAGTATCACTTACCATTAATACATGTATAATTTCACTTACCATTACCTTAAATGTCCCTTACCATTAGAGAAAATATCACTTACAATCAGCACAAATACCACTTACCATTAGCTTCACAAATGTCTGCAGGATCTATCAGCAATTTAAACGTATACACCAGGCTCTATAAACGAGAAATGAGTGCATCTTTAAAACAAAAATTAACTGTTAAAGAACACCACTGCAAATTATCTATAATTTAAGTATAAAGTTGATAAAATCATTTTCTTTTAAACAAATTACAATGAACTTTGTTTTTTCAAATATTGCTACCAGCAAGGCTTTTCCCCTTTCTTTAACAGACAAAATTTTGGTGACTTCCCAAGTCAAAAATTAGATTTCCCAGATATGGCACATACATACCTTTGCTAAAGACCCTACCAATCAACTTACTAATGGCCCACCCACTTAGCTCAGTAGGTAAGAGCGTTGGTCTACGGACTGCGGGGTCTTGAGTTCGATCCTCGGGCGGGGCGTATGTTCTCTGTGACTATTTGATAAATGACATTGTGTCTGAAATCATTAGTCCTCCACCTCTGATTCATGTGGGGAAGTTGGCAGTTACTTGCGGAGAACGGGATTGTTAACTGCCCGCCATTTCATGACTGAAATACTGTTGAAAAACAGCGTTAAACCCAAAACAAACAAAAAAACAACTTACTAATGGCATTGTGTTGAATTAGTCTTTAGTGAAAACAAAATCTTTTGCAATGCAACAATCATGTAAAAACACTACTTTTTATCAAATTAGTCTTTGTGCTAGGTTTATAATAGTACGTACCTAATACAATAGAGCCAATTTTTTCCTAGAAATGATTGTTATACTTGACATTAAATTGTGAACAGTTTATATATTCAGCCAAGTTAAATTCATCTGAGACTGGTGAAATTTTCTACATTTACAATTAGAATTTAGTAATAAACTATTCAAGTGGAAGAAAGGCATCAAACACCTTTAACAGCTAAGTCCATACATTTGTAGTTTGAAAAATAATACAGACAACACCAGATCATAGAAAAAAAGAGAGATTTTACATGAAAATTAAACAGCATATAAACCCATATATTACTCTACAAAATGATTGTAAATTTACTAATACAAATGTATATGAACTCCATAAAAGGCCACTGGATATAGGTGCCACATATTTGGACAGTTCAGCACCTTTAAAAAACACACCATTTTCAAAAGACTTACATATCTATGTTTTGATGCATTTGCAATAATGTCCCAGCGCTGAAATTTCACATAACTAGGTTTAACATAGTTTTCAACAATCGTTTACTTTTATGTCTTTAAAAATGGCATTCATTTCTGAAGGGGAACAGCCTTTTTAGAATATTTTAAGTATCCAATTGTATGGGACAGTATGGTAAAACTTATTTCGGACAGGCAAATTATTGGTAAAGATATACTAAAATACATAAAAATATTTCTGTGGTTTAGTGATATACTGCTAATTAAAACCTTAAGTAGGTGCCTCGGTGGCCAGGTAGTTAGGGTCACTGACTTTGAATCCCTCCCCTGACAAAAAAGTTCATGAACTTCATGAATTTATTTATGAACAAATTCATGAAACAGTTCATGAATAAATATTCATGAGAGTCAAAATTTATGCTTCATGAATTTCAATATTCATGAACTTGTTCATGAATTAAAAATAATACATGAACAAGTTCATGAATATTGAAATTCTTGAAACATAAATTTTGTCTCTCATGAATATTTATTCATGAATATTGAAATTCATGAAACATAAATATATTTATTCATGAATTTTAATTCATGAATATTGAAATTCATGAAACATAAATTTTGATTCTCATAATTATTTATTCATGAACAAATTCATGAATATTGAAATTCATGCAACTTAAATTTTGATTCTCATGAATTTTTATTCATGAACTTGATATTCATGAACTAGTTCATGAATATTGAAATTCATGAAACATAAATTTTGATTTTCATGAATATTTATTCATGAACTATTTTTGTAAGAAAAGAAAAAAGTTCATGAACAAATTCATGAACTAGTCAAGGAAACCTGGTAGGAGTGTAACACTATGAAACCCGAGAGATCTGCATGTAATGGAATTCTTTTAACAATTTCGGTAGAGCTTGATACAAGAAAAAATCCTGTAGGTCAAAAGTGTTGTTCAGTTAGCCTGGCCAGAGACTGTTTTTTTTTAGTCTTTGCTGAGTCACTGTGACAATGACATTTTCCATCCTCGACAAATGACATACTGAGTAAAACAGTAAACTAGAGTGGGATTGGGAGCATAATCAGAAGTAAACAATTGCTGTATAAAATACAAAACATTAAGTTCAACGATGTATAATTTACTTTAATCTCAAGATTGAAATTCAGATACATGTACTAGCTTTGCTTCAGGGTCGTGAAAACCTGTGACATTTTAAAAGGATTTTATTTTTTTTAAATGAATGATTTATAACAACACCATAATTACTTATTTGATTTTCAGTATACTCATGTTCCTTTTAAACAATTCCTAACTGTAGTATGATAATTATTTCCTTCTTATTTGCTGCACAACTTCTCAAAAATTGCTGAATCATATGTGCAAAAAATGTCCCAGCATGCAACAAAATAATGGAAACTGATCATGTGACATTATGAATTTAATGTTCATGAACATTCATGAAAAGTTCATGAACTTTTTCATTTATAGTAAAAGGTAATAAACCTAAGTTTTATGTTTAATGAATGAACAGTTCAGAAACTCACAATTGGGTTCAAGAACTGGTTACACTGAACTAGAAAATGGTTTTGAATAATTTTAGTACTTTTAATGAACCTGTGTTCATGAACAATTTTGGTTCTTAGTCTTAGTCTAGACCAACAGTAACTGTTCAGGAACTGGTAAAGTTCTATAAGTTCTTGCAATTTTGCAGTTTTTTAACCAATGTTCAAGAACTATCATTGTTCTAGAATCACAGTCTAAGAACTGTTATGCTGGTTCAAGAACAGTTCTCTAAGTTCTTCAGAAGTTCTTGAATGTTCAAGAACTTAATACTAGTTCTAGAACATTTTTACAGCGTCATAACCCTGTAGTTCCTGAATCACAATTTCAATCATTATCTAAATTTCATTTTCAAGTTCATGAATTTCTTAAATCATTTAATGGATTTTCTGTAATGTTCATGAACTACACTTACAAGTTCATGAAATGAAAGTAATATTCTTGAACTTGAGACTTCATGAATTTAAGTTTGTGAACTTTTCCTTGTAGTTCATGAACTTTTTTGTTAATTCATGAATTCTTACAAATTCATGAATAAATTCATGAAGTTCATGAACCTTTTTCACAGGGGCTTGCCCCTCACCGATCTGGGTTCGAGCCTCATTCAGAGCATTGAATTCTTCATGTAAGGAAGCCATCCAGCCGGCTTATAGAAGGTCAGTGGTTCAAGTCAGGTACCCATCCATGATAAAATAATGCACAGAGGGGCATCTGTGGTCTTCCTCCACCTATAATTGTGTCGGTGCGACGTTAAACCAATCAGAAAAAAAAATTAAGTATTTATGCAAAAAAAGTAGTAACAAGCTATGTCTTCATAAAGTATGAAGCAAACCTTGGCTTTTGCATATTTTTCACATTGTGCCTTGAGAAGTGAGAGGTTACCACTGGTATCTAGGTATTGTAAGACTGCCTCAAAATATCCCAACTGCTCTTCTAACTGTTTGATCACACATTCCTCCATCTATCATTCAAATCTAAATACAAGAACAAATATTTTATATAATACATAAAATAAGCTGGCATGTAGTAAATCATATGTATGTAACAGGGTGAGAAAATGTGTAGCTAAATTTTTCAAAATTATAAATTAAGTTTTAAACTAGGTAATACTTAAATGAATTTTTTTTTTTATTTTAGTGTGTGTTGAGTATTGTACTCCAAATTAGTTATATTTCATATTTTATTACAATCAATTTTGTTGTCCATTTTGTATCTAAGGATTTGAAAACAAGTTTTGGTAGATACCTTATACTGTTAAATCGATAACTGAACATATTTAGCTAAAACTCAGTATCTCAAACTCGTGTATCTCCAGCTTCCAGCTGTATCACGGAATTTTTTAAGTCCTGTGAAATTTACTTCTTACTGTATGAATTTTCACTTTGTTTTTCCTGTCTGGTCCATAGCTGTGTCATGTGTTGGGCATGACATATTATCACATTATGGGGATCATTTGTGCTAAGTAATATTAAAATCCTTTAATGGATGACAGATGGGCTGGACAGGAAAAAAAACCTATTGACCTCCAAGTGTGACCATGACCTTTTAGCTAGGGCTATTGATGATAACTGAGCCGCACTATGAGAAAACCAACATAGTACATTTGCGACCAGCATGGATCCAGACCAGCCTGCGCATCCGCGCAGTCTGGTCAGGATCCATGCTGTTCGCTAACAGTTTTTCTAATTGCAATAGGCTTTGAAAGTGAAGTCTGGATCCATGCTGGTTGCAAAGGAACTATACTGGTTTTCTTATGGTGCGGCTCATATTTTGTCCTTTTAATATGGGCACATTTATGCCAACTAGTACTATATCTCAACAGATGTCAGAGTTCTGGACTGGACACAACAGACCGCTGTTAAGGTATCCGATCCACTAATAGGTAACATTTCAATGCCTGGTGGCCCCATGTTTTGTATCAGTTGAAAGTTTTGTCTGCAGCATTAGAATTAGTAAATAAGATGACCATAAATGATATGCAAAGGTCATTTCAGTCATGTTTTTTGACTGCGAAATGACAAATCTTACACTGTAATAACTGGAGTTCTGTTGAATTATCATTGAAGACTTGAAAGTAAAATAATAAAAGTTCTATAACATATAATCTAACACGACCAGCAAATAACCTACATACATGTAGAGCAAAATCTATCTAGGGTTATTCTGCAATAAACCATTCGCGTGCAATGACATCATCCGATCCAGGTGCGTAGCACGGTCGTAAAAAGTAGTTACCATTTTTTCTAACACTGTTGATACTAGCATGTCATGTTAGAATCGAAATAACAAGTTCCCAAGTGTGATTTATCATAGAATAACCCGAGTTTTTCGTTCTTATGCAAAACAATATATCACTCTGGCCTATGGCCTTCGTGATATATTCTTACGCATAAGAACTCAAAACACGGGTTATTCTATGATAAACCACTTTTGTGAACTTATTATTTCTTAATTTGACATGTATTTTAAATTTCCTTTTTAGTAGACAATACATTTTCAAATGATACCAAAATTATAAGAGCTTACCAGGCATCAATAGTTGTTATATTTTAATAGCACTGTTATATAAACTTGCTTATTTGTGGACCTTAATGCCGTGTTCATCTTTGACTTCAAAGAGTGGCCTTGAACTTTAAGCTAGGGGCCTTTAAGTTCTTCATTATGCATCATCTTTGAGTCAGATAATATTAAAGTCCCTTTCTATTGGTTTCTACTGGTTTTGTAGAATCTCCTTGAGTTCTTGTCTATATGTCAAATTATGTTTTCTACCTTTTTAAGTTACACTTCCAATTTTTTAGTAAAGTTAAAGTTTAGGTAAAGTCAATAATGATGGTTGATCAAAAAATATAATTATTATGATATCAAATATTGTTGATATATATTATGGTCAACTTACAGACCAGAGAGAAAAACCTGTTGAACCTTGACCTGCAAAGAGTGTCACTGTGACCTTGACATCTGAGTCAGTGATCCAGGTTTTGCATATCATCTTATTATGGGGGAACATTTGAGCCAAGTGTTTTATGCCCTTTTCTCAATATTCCGAGCCCCTATACTGCAGTATTGGTATTTCAGCTCTTGTTAATAATAGATTTTAGTTTCAAGAGTTTTTGCTATATTTTGATACTCTAACATTTAAAGTCAAACAATTCCCATGAACAAAAAAATCTAAAAATACCCATCAACAAACAATCCAGGCTTTCACATGATGACCCTCACCCTCTGAAACAGCCAGATCTGCTCTCATTGGACTTGTGGACTTTTTTTTAAAGTTTTTTCTTAATATCCTGCTGCACATATTTCTATTTCAATGTCAATAATACTATTTTCTTTTCATTCCTTCTTAACTGTCATATTGTTTTCTACAAAATGCATAAAATTTAGAAACAGGAAATAGCTGCAAGCGCTAATTTTCCAAAGGCTCGGATCAATGAGAAGGCATGGAATTACGAGAAAGAGGAGAAACTATGGACGGAAGGAAGGATAGACGGAAAACACAATCCTATAGTACCCAACACTGGTTTTCGACCAAGTGGGGACAAATAAACAGTTAAATGACAACTATACTTCTTTATTTCAGACGAAATTATGACGTTTCGGGTCTGATTATCGCCCTTGGTTCATGGACTGAATAAAACCTGACATGTCTGCTATCCGTATTTATATTACGGTATGCACATTTTCTCATAAGTGCCGATTGCAGTTTGTAGTATATAGCCAGATCCAATATTGATTACAAGTCCTTCCCTCTCCTTGATAATCAAGCATAGTCTCTGACATTATTTTTATTGGTTGCGTTCTATGTCTAAAATCTATGAATGAACTTTAAACCCCTACTGTACCGCTTTGAGTTGATCGTATGACTAATACACCACAATATTTATAGACAGTACCTAAAAAATACAAATCCGACTTTACAGAGTTTTTTTTCAGTGTGAAATGATAGCTAAGTGCATCAATTTACTCAATATATTTATATTTTCCTCCTCTCCTTGTAAAAACAGAAATTATTAATATTAAAGAATAACCATCTAAAAATATTTAAGGCAAAACGGACAACTCCTGTAATAACAGTTTTTAATTGATTTTGGTATTTCACCAATCTATATAAAATGCCCCCACAGGTAAATAAATTCAGTAAATATAAAGGTAGATCTAAAGGTAAATTTACTTTACCGTCCCTTTGTGAATCAGTGAACACAAGCTCTGTAGAGCTTTTGAGCTACGCTATGTTAAGATCAATTAAAACCAGTTATACCTTACCAACAGCAATTTGCTTGTACCCATTAACAGCTGGGTCGACTGAGGCAATCATGATAAAGTGCCTTGCCTATTAACACTCCGCAGTGAGAGTAGTCAGGAAACGAACCTGGGGCATTCACGTCAGCAGGAAAGCGTCTTAGCCCTCTCGACCAATACGTCTTTAGTACAGTACAGTATACTTAGTCTAGCAATGTAAGTTTAGTTGGCGTTCAACACTTTGAAAGATCCTATATTGAACTTTCTTTTGACTTTCAGTCAATTTAAAGTCCATGACTAGCCAAGAGTCTAAAACACACAAAAAAATCTGAGTGAAAGAAAATCACATACTCTTTATTATAAGCTTTCCAAATCCATGCCAAAATTTAATCTGAAAGAAGTTATTAAAGATTTTTAATGTAAACAAACCTCCATTCATGAATGCACTGAATGCAAGTGATAGTTGTTATAATGGATTGTCTTAAAATAAGAGACCATATTTTGCAATCAACTTTAATCAAACTTGCACACAACTTGTATTGGCATAACATCTCGGTTCCTTTCGAAAACCGACCAGATCCCATCATGGGTTCCAGAGTTATGGTCCCTAAAAGGGCCAAAATTTGCTATTTTGGATTTTGCAGACATATAGAGACTTCATTTATGGTTTGATTTGACACAAACTTGCAAAATATCTTCAACAACAATAAATCTTGGATTCCAATGATGAATCTGTCAGATCCAGTCATAGGTTCCGGAGTAAAGGCCCCTGATTGACCCCTGAAAGAGCCAAGATTTGATAATTTTTACCCTGTAAACACGATAGAAGTTACATTTGATATTTGATTTTAACCACATTTACACACAACTTAAGTCACAATAAGGTCTTGGTTCCTTTCGAAAACCGGCTAGATCCCTTCATGGGTTCTAGAGTTGCTGTCCCTAAAATGGGAAAAATTTTCTATTTTGGTCCTTTCAACCATATAGAGGTTTCATTTATATTTTGATTTGATACAAACTTGCACAGAATTATTATCTTGATGATCTCTAGGCCTGGATCGAAACTGGGTAATGTCGGGTCAAAAACTAGGTGATCAGGTCAAATCCAAAGAAAAGCTTGTTAACAACCTAAAGGCCACATTTATGACCCTATCTTCATGAAACTTGGTCAGAATGTTTATCTTGATGATTTCTAGACCAAGTTCGAAATTGGGTCATATGGGGTCAAAACTAGTTCACCCAGTCAAATCAAAGGAAAAGCTTGTTAACACTTGTTCATTTGATGTGCATGAAACTTGATCAGAATGTTTTTCTGCATGAAATATCGCACGAATTTTTATCTGGGTCATGTCGGACAAAAAAAAAACTAGGTCAACAGGTCAAATCAAAGAATAAGCTTGTTTACACCCTAGGGAGGCACATTTTTTATTTTATCTTCAGTACTACAATATTAGACCAAGCCTGTATGATGTCCAAAGGGCTGAGATTAAAGCAAAACTATTAACTGGGACATATAATCTACAAGCTAATAGGGCAAAGTTTAACCAATTTGATGTAGACCCAACATGTAAACTGTGTAGAGAGAAACCAGAAAACAGAGAACATTTTTTAGCAGAATGTAAAACATTAAAACCCTACAGAGCACAATATAACAAAAAAAAACTGTCAAAAAATTCAAAAATACCAGTCAGTGAAATTGAGAATTTAAGTATTACCACATATACTCAGTTAATACTTGACTGTACACATCCGTCTGTGTCAGACATAGTGGAAAGCAATAATCTTTCCGTAGAAACCTTGGAACTGTATTCAAGTGAACTGATTCAGAGCTTACATAATAATAGTAGACTGAAAATGCTTGATTCTAACACTTAAATAAATCAATATCTGTAAAACTCCTATTTAAGTGGTTTATTCTAGTTACATTGTATAGACAGAATGAAATCCTTCTTATAGTTATTAATTCAGGAGGGAGCACTAGTGTATATATATGCAGAATAAAAGTTATTCTGATTTTAAGAAAGCCCTAGACCTGTATATCAATTTGAATTGAATACGTGTGTGGATGTGTGTGATTCCAAATTCTGAGTGGATTTTACTGGTAGAGAAGATTGTACAGTATTCCTAATCAAGCCCCTGCTACCGAGAGATTCATCTTGGGTTCTCCGATAAACAAGTGAAGGAATTTCATATATGCAGAGTATGGAACTAAGCGTTATGTACACCGGGTTCCGTGAACCGCTTTATAACGTTGTCTTGTATTTACTTAAACCAAATATTAAGGTCATTCAAAAGAATGATATAAAAAAATTATTATTTTTATATGCAATGTTACAGGTTAATAAATACATTTGTCATAACTAATGTTGACAAGGGAATACATTTGTCATAACTAATGTTGACAAGGGAATTGTACTTGATTTTGATTTCGTAATATATACGATGAAAACAAATACTTAATATAACACTGTACGAAGTTTCGTACCAAGTATTGAGTAAGCACAATAGAAAATGGCAGCTTCCATGCATCACAGATAAAATATCAACTTTTCTTTGTTTTTTAAAGATAATTCTTCACTTGACAAAATGACCGAGGTATTTATCTATCTTCCGTTACTGTATTTATAGAGCAGTACTTAATGGAGTTTTTTATCAACGAAAATATTGCTTAATTTAGGTTTTGTTCAGAACCAGGTTTAGTTAGTCCAAATAATTGTACTCGAGAGTTGAATATCGTTATATTATTTTGACTTGTCTATATCCGCCTCCGAGTACAAACCAGAAAAGGTAAAGAATGTGGTAGCACTGTCCTCTTCTTTGCGTAAGTAACACCCAATGGAATCCGTTGGGCGGGAATTATGTTATAATAATGCAACGGATAAAAAAAAGAAATACATACATAGAAAGCCTGTAATTTTTCCTTTTCAATGATGTATATATTACCGAGATTTCTTGAGAAAAATTCAAACTATGGCAGTTAAAAAAAAGCCAAGGTTGAACACGAGTGTACTACATACTGGAAAATGGCCGATCACCGGTAAACGAAGCGTTTTCATTGGTCACGCCTCCGACCGCCATTACATGAAGACGATTGAAACGTTAGAGGTTTAAATTAAGAAATTCTTGATAAATATGTCCTGTTCTTATGTTTTTTATTTACTATTTATGATTTAAAACAACAGGTAAGCAGTTAGGGCTAAAGAAAAATCGTGACTACGGATAAATCGTAATTTCAATTGACCACAGTTTCCACCACAGTTTTGATTGTTTCTGGTTGAGACCTCTAGGTAGACAACGTAAAATATCAAAATGTAAAATCGGTCTGCCCGAGGTCTCATTATTTAGACTACAGGTTTAGTATTAAGACGTTCGGTTGTTCTTTTTTTGGAAGTGACTAGTAAGAGTCAGGTAATTGGACCTCTAGACCTGAAGTCTCTAGGACTTGTTATCAATATACATGTACTGTAATGTACTGTGTTGTGATAGTCAAAATAATCCAACATTCAGATTGTTTTATGGCAGTGGCTAGGGTTACGGTACCGTAATCCTAGCCTCCGATTCTAGGATTACGGAAGTTCCGTATTTCTAGACAACCCTATGAGAATAGGCTAGGATTACGGAAGTATTTAAGGGGAATCATATATATATTAGGACATGCATAAATGATGTTGTTAACTTAATTGTTTCACTTAAAATAGCGATTTTTCATGTCTGTCGTATTATGGGTTAGTAAAAGAAGAAAGAGAAAAGAAAACAAAATAGAAAAAAACAATTAAAAATGAAAGGAAAATATTGCATAATCATGACTATGAAATAAAAACGTTCTCTAAACAAAAACAAAATTACAACAATATTTTTTTTTTTAAAAAAAGAACGATTATTTTTTATGGAAATTGAAAAGTAAAAGAAATGGGCCAATTGAACTGAGCACTCCTCGTGATGTGGCCCGGATATAGTTGGACAATTATGTAAACATTGAAACATTACTATTTTCATTAAGAATATTTTAACTTTTATCATTCATAATCATTCATCAACAGCGCATAAATAACTGTCCACCTATATTTTACTAACCCAAAATGGCGGATCGATAACACGAAATAATATGGCAGACATGAAAAATCGCTATTTTAAGTGAAACAATTAAGTTAACAACATCATTTATGCATGTCCTAACATATATATTTGATTCCTCTTAAATACTTCTGTGATCCTAGCCTATTCTCATAGGGTTGTCTAGAAATACGGAACTCCCGTAATCCTAGAATCAGAGGCTAGGATTACGGTACCGTAACCCTAGCCACTGCCTTGTTTTATATAACTTTTTGACGGGGCAGTCTACCTACCTGTGTGATCTACCTGTGTCCAGGGCCGTAGTACTAGCCTAAGCTTTAATGGCCCCTCTTGTCAAGTTCCTCATCATACAATCCTCTTCTCTAAATAAGTATTTTTAAATCAATGTTCTCATACTGCGCATAGTAACAACTACTCTTGAATTTCTTAGTATTCCAGTTCTCATCATTTAGTAGGCATTTAAACTGATTTAGATTAGTTGCAGAAATTGTTCCTTCTGATAAAGTATTCCAAAAAGAAATTGATCTCTGACTGAAGGAATTTAATCTCATATTGTGTTTACACTTTTTGCTTTTAAACTTCAGATAATGTCCACGCAAATCGTCCTGAGCCAATGAAAACAAACTGTCCCACTTCAAATCATCAAGATTATGAACTGATTTATAAATCTGGATCATATCGGCACGATCCCTTCGATATTCCAGAGTCACAAGACCAAGTTTTCTTAACCTCTGTTCATATGGTAAATTTTGCAATGATCTAACGAGCTTAGTCGCCCTTCTCTGAATGTCTTCTAATTTCTTTATATGCTTCTTTAAGTATGGAGACCAAACACATGATCCGTATTCAAGAATTGGCCTTATCAAAGATTTATACAGAGGCAATAACATTTCTTCATCCAAGTATTCAAATGACCTGTAGATTAATCCTAATATTTTCTGAGCTTTATTTGTAATATTTGTAATGTGTTCATCAAAAGTTAAACGTTCATCAAAAGTAACCCCTAGATCTTTCTCGGAAGGCACTTGCTCTACTCTTAAGTAATTTCCATCTGATTCTCTCATGGTATAGGTGAACTTATCATTGTTTGATCCTAAATGTAAAACCTTACACTTTTTTGCATTAAAAGTTAATTTCCATTCTTCACTCCAATCACACAGTCCATCTAAGTCTGATTGCAATTGTTCACAGGCCTTAACAGTTGCCACTTTTGAGAAAAGCTTTGTATCATCCGCAAAAATTTTAACTATACCAGATACAACATCAGGTAAGTCATTTATAAAACAGAGAAACAAAACCGGGCCAATAACGCTGCCCTGAGGCACGCCACTTGCTACTTTAGACCATGATGATAATGACGACCCAATCCGTACGCATTGTGATCTGTCAGAAAGAAATCCTTTAATCCACCTTAAAACTGTTCCTCTTATGCCTAACTTATATAGTTTGTACAATAGACGGTCATGTGACACACGGTCAAATGCTTTAGCGAAATCTAAATAAATCACATCTATTGGTACTGCATTATCTATTGACTCCGACCAATTGTCTAAAATTTCTAGTAGCTGAACTACACAGGATCTACCAGATCTAAATCCATACTGATTTTCTGAAAACAATTTGTTACTTTCTAGATGATTCACAAGTTTGTCTCTAATCAATTTTTCACACAACTTACAAACGACTGATGTCAAACTCACTGGACGATAGTTTGATGGATCTTTTTTATTTCCCTTTTTAAAGATAGGTGATACTATAGCTTTCTTCCAATCTTCTGGAATTTCTCCCTCACTCAATGATTTATTAAATAAAATTGTTAGTGGCTCTGTAAGCTCATTTCTGGCTTCATATAACACTTTTGGATGAATATAGTCCGGTCCTGGAGATTTTTGAGGATTTAATGAAATCAAGACTTTCGATACATTTTCATGTGTAACTGCAATATTTTCTAGTAAAACATCATTAACGTCTTCTGTTTTATCCGTGTGAAACGGTTCAGTTCTCACAAAAACACTGCTAAAAAACATATTCAACACCTCCGCCTTTTCAAAATCAGTTTTAGCTTCTGAGTTATCTGATTTAGTCAAAGTACTGATTGAATCTCTGGTTTTTCTCTTTGAATTTACATACGTCCAAAGCGACTTATTGTTAGTTTTAACTTCACTAGCTATTTTCTTCTCATAACTTTTCTTTGATTCTTTAACAACATTAGCACACTCTTGCCTACTTTCAGCATATTTTTCATAATTATCTCTTGACCTTGAATACTTATACTTTTTCCAAAATTTCTTTTTCTTATTAATTGCTAATCTAACATTCTTGTCCATCCACAATGGTGTATTTGATTGCTTTGGATTGTGTTTCTTAGTAGGTATAAATTTGGATACACTTTCCTCAAGAGTTGACTTAAATACGTTCCACATGTCATTAACATCTTTATCCTGTAAAAGCATGTCCCAGTCTTTCTGGCAAAGATCTAACCTAAGACCATCATAATCGCCCTTAAATCTAAACTTCAAAACAGTACACAGTCGCGTAAAGTTATTGGTTTTATCGCATGCGCATATTGGCGTGTAGACACGGTAAAAGTTAAACATGTACAGTACATACATAGGTTTAAATCACCAGAAAATTCGTAATTTTGGATATTATGTGATAATTTTTACATAAATCAATGAGGAATTGAATCCCCTTTCGATAAATGTAAGTTTTATTTGAATTTATGGCCAATTCGTGACATAACCGGCATTTAAACCTACAGCATGTAAAGCTTCGGCAGCGATGAGAATTTCATTGGAAATTGCTTCCATTATTTTGGTCTTTCGAGTGTTTGACGCGAGTGGGGATATTGCCCATTCATAATTTTAACATGCCCAAATCATTGCAGATTGATACTTATTTCACTTGGGTATTGATTACATTTTACTCGGACTTTATCATAGACTCCCTGTGTAAAATCTCAAACTTTTAATTGAAATAAAGGTATTAAATCGATATAATATTTCAATGAAACTTCAAAGTTTTGTTGTTTGTAGCATCATCAGGGGCATGTGCAGTGAAAAATCCTAATCTGATTTCTAAAATGGTGTGATATTTATTTCTAAAGCAGCGTTCGACACTAACGGTGTCCCGGGTTACTGAGGACACCAAAAATCCACAAGGGATCCTAAAGTTCACAATTTCGGTGTTCCGTCAGGACTGTTGATTTTCAGATAAAATATGATTCTAGAAAAATGAAATTCCCCAGTCTTGTTCGCTCAAACATCGGTCTTTTGCTTCAGTTGACCCGAGGTTGGGGTTTTGACCCGCGAAAATCGAGAAAAACTTGTATTTTACCCGCATAAATTACGGCACGCACGTCGGCTTGACCTATTTCCTAGGATCACGTCAGATTTGTTGGATCAAGTGATACGAGTGTATATGATAATTGCTGGGGGAACAGTTATATTTAATAATATTGCAGTTATATATATATCTATATAAATAGCCTAGTTTTTTGTAAATAAAACCCTCACATACAAAATTGAATGAGTACAACAATATGCAGCTTAATAAACAGATGTTTGCTTTTCAGTGTAATAAAGGCTGTCCACGGATGTAAAATATCATTATAAAAAGAAAAACTCCCATTCATTTTGTCAAAATCTCATTGATTCAAGGCAAATGGGAATTAATCTCATAAACTGGTAAATGTATCTGCCAAAGTTATCCCTGCACAGAAATAGTTTTTTTAGTTTAGGTATTGAAACTGGTGATTATTTCATTCAAAGACTGCATATATCATTATTCAAACTTAGTTACTCTTGACAGTGATTTTTTTGCCCTTTTGGGAAAAGGTCCGGTACCGGATAAATTGGGAAAAATAGCGGGGTTTTTACTCAGATTGGGAATTTTTATAGTTAATTAATAACATCATTTAGAATGCTTCTTCCTTTAATTCCATGTAAATATCATCAAACAAACTGTTTGAATGGTTAAATCATGGTGAATGTCAATGTAACTAAGTTTTCCTTCTGCAGCCATCAAAATGCAAACTTAATTTGGTCATTTGGGGAATTTTTGGTTGATAATTGGGAAAAAAGATTGCATTTCTCAATTGGGAAAAGGTCCCTTTAGGGGTACTTTATAAAGAAGGAAAAAAATCCCTGCTTGATTAGAACATACATGTGGAAGGCAACCAGTTACCTCAATAAAGTTTACTCTGTAAGAGAGGGGCCTTGGGTTCCAGCTCGGACTTACTGCACATGTAAGTCTTCAGAATTTTTACAAAAGAAAAGTGAGGCAATAGTTCTAAAAGATTCACCTAAAGCTTCAAATTTATTCCCGTGCATTTTACAACAGCCAGACTTACAGCTTTTTCATCGCCATAGATAATCCACAACTAATTGTTAATTATTTCTTTGTTATTATTATTATTATACCAGATTTTTATAGCGCCCTTTTCATGATCAATTTCACGTTCAAAGGTGCTTTACATAGTTCAAATGCAGCTTCACAGGGCGCATAATTCATCCTCTACTAGTACAGACACAGAGTGATCTGACCAGGGGGACAGAGTGAGACAAAGCCCCCACGGCAGAGAGATCAGAAATCAGATACAGGCTTGTCCGGCTAACTTAGCCTAGCTCGTTGCGAATAGACAGCCTGGTTCTTTAACGTGCCCAGTTATATAGCACTGATACACACAAGGATTACCTGGGTTCCTGACCAGTACACCTCTAGTTGGGTGGGAAGCACTGAAAAGCGTTTCTGAAAATTCCCGAGTAGCTGCCAGGGATCGAACCCCGACCTCAGGATTGGAAGGCCAGTGTGCAAACCACTGAGCTATCCGTCCACCTTGTTACATTAGATAAACTTTTTCTCTAATTATCCAATCTTCTTGTACATTGAAGGAAATGAAGTATCTGTCTTTGCTGTTGTGGCAATGTTACAAAATTAATTTAATAAAATTTAACAAAATATATGAAACATACAGGTGTAGATGGCCTGTAAACAGACTTGTTGATGAAATTGTATCATTTTTCAGGACGTACAAAAGCATTCTGTGCACACCCTTGTGTTCCGGTCACTGAAAAGGACACATGACATGTTTATATCTGACCAGGGCAATATGCCCCAAAAAGATGAGAGAAGGTAATTGTTTAGTATATATTAGAAGCCTAAAATTTAGTTAAAACTTTATTGTTTTTGTTTGTAACAATCTATCTGTTAAACACACTTGAGTTTCTAAGAAAAAAAAGATATACAAGAAATGTTTTAATCAATTTTAGATTCAGACCAATACGGCAATAGAAATTATGATAAAGGGAACATTTAATTTGATCAATGAATTAAATACTTTATCTCAAAATGTTATGAATGCAAAAGTGTTTATAACATATACTTTTGATGTAAGTTATATAATTATATTATTTGTACCAATATGTTTTCTTATTGTGCTGCCTTTGAAGAAGAAAGGGTACATTGTTTTGCTCATTGTCTGTCTGGTTGGTAGACCATTTGGTTTACAGTCAATAACTAGAGAATACTTGGTCACACATAATTCAAACTTCATAGGGGTGATTGTCTGTATTCTGTAGTTGAACCTTGTTAGTTTAGACTAATTTATTTTGGCTTGATTGTGATGATAGCTTCAAGCTTATTTGAACCGCTCTCGAGTCTATTAAGTATTTCCTCGAAAAACCAGTACTGGGGTCATATGAGAAGGTGTGGTCATGATCCTAGTGGAGCTCGAACCCAAGACCCCCTTGTTGAGGGAACAACACCTTAACCATTAGACCAACGCTCCCCTTGAACCTTGTTGTTTTGGGATTCAGTAGGTCAAAAATCAAAATCACGGTTATCTTGAGACTGAAAACAATTTGCAGTCAATATTAACTGAAGAACTCTTAATTAGGTGTACAGTTTTAAACCATAATAGGATGATTGCAATGCATGTAGTCAGACAGTAGATGACTGCCTCCTGTTTTAGGGGTCAGAAGATCTAAGGTCAAGGTCACAGTAACCTCAAGACTAAAAATGTTCTCCCCTCAATAAGTAAAGAACGCTTTGGTCTGCAGTCCTCAAACTACATAGGGTGATTGCCTTTGGTCAGTGGATGGACACCGATTATTTTGTTGATCATCAGATCAAAAGTCAAGGTCACTGTGACATCTAGACTGAAAAGGGTTTCCACTCAACAGTTAAAGAATTTTTCAGCCTACAGTTGTCAAACTTCATAGGATGGTTGCTTTTGGTCAGTAGATGACCCCTTTTATTTTGAGGTCAGTACCTCAAGGGTCAAGGTCATATTGACCCCGAAAATTTATATTATATCTTATCTTAAAACCTAGTTTTGTTCAGAATCTTTGGTTATCTTAATATTATTTCAGCAACAAAGTTGTACCACTGAAGTAAAATTTGCATTGTTGTGCCAGAATATTTACTTTTTTCTTGCAAATGAATATTATCAGTTAACATGCCTATCAGAGTGTGGCAATGCAAAGTTGTGCAGTAGTCACTTACATTTTATTACAGACATACAGTCTTGAATAAGAAATGGAATATATTTTTTTTCAACTTTTTCTACAGTGAATGGTTCAGGAAGATGTGTAAAATTGATGATGAATATGGAGTAGTCAAAAATATGCCGAAAGAAGTTGGTAGAAAACAGCAAAATACAACAGATTCAAATAATCCATTTGGACAGTGGCAGGGTAGGAACACTTTATCTTAGATGTATTATGAGAGCTACTGTTGAACCTAATTTTTTTTATTTATTTCCAAGTGTTTTTCTATGTAAAGAAACACGTCAATGTAAATAAAATGGAAAGGTCAGCCATACTGTAAGCAAGAAATAACTTACTTTAGTAACCTTTTTTTTTTTACAAAATTAAAAATTTTGATTTAAATTTCTGAGATTTCGTGGGGCTTGTTGTTTATTTAATCACTGGAGAATCACCATTTAATCTTTAGACTGCTGGTGGCTGGTGATTCTGCCTTTGCGACAAGTGCGGACCAAGATCTTGGTCTGCACTGTTCGCTTTTCAGTCAGTAAATTTTCAATGAAGACCCCTTTGAATAATAAGTGATGCTGCCCAGATTGAATGATGGACCAGTCCATTTTAGAAATTTAGCTGTGTAAAGGTTAAGAGCCTGATATAGTAAAGAAAATAATCCTGCATTCAAATTTGTTGGAAGTTTTAATATTTTCCTGTAGATGCTAGAAATCCGTATGGTGGACAGGATGCTGGGGTCTCCCAGTCAGGCACGGAACTTTCCCTGGCAGAACAAAACAGGTAAGGAGATTTTTTCTAAAACGTTTTGATACATATTATACATTTATTGGATGACCTACTGGTCAATAGTCAAAACTGTTCACCAGAGGTTCGATATTTAGATATATTGCTTCATAGCTGACTGTAGAAAAAAATCACATTTTCATTCCTCTCTTTAGTGCATATTCCTGGCACATTAGTGTACTCGTAATTATTGGCATGTCGATTAATAGTCAAAACTACACAGTTTTGACAGTTGACTGGTAAGGCATTCAGTAAGTGTTTTATTGCATGACTTTAGAAGAAAGTTTTTATCAGTTTCGTCTTTTAAGTTTTGAGCTCAGCTCAGCAAAATTTTGTGTCAAAATTTGTAACTTACAGTTACAGTAACACAGTAGATTGACAGTGCAGTAATATACAGTCAAACCTGTGAACAAAGACCACTCCTCGGAACAAGCAAAAGTGGTCTTTGCTCACAGGTGGTCTTTATTAGGGGGGGAAGGGTCACTTCTCAGTTAGCCATTATCATGCTGATAAAAAGTATTTTTACAGCTTCTTGCTTTCTTTATGTTCTATGTATTAATTCGGCCGGTGCAAACTTGCAAATTTTCAATCAAGCAGTAATTATTATGTTTGCTATAATGCGAAAGTCGTAAAAATTCAGGGAATTTCAAATATTTTCATGCCGGAACGGTCCAGCTTGGTCGTTATTGGGGGGCAAATATGACCCTTGGGGATGAATTAGGTCGGTCGTGGTCGCCAGGTGGTCGCTATTCACGGCCTCTTTATGAGCATTTTTCTACGGGGAGACCAGTCGTTGTCGACAGGTGGTCACTATTCACGGGTGGTCGCTAGCACAAGTTTGACTGTATTAGAAGCAGGTACACTTTATAATGGTTTATATAACACTTAATGAATGGCAAGCCATTTACTAAGTGTTTTAAAACATGACATCAGAAAGTAATTTTCAGATTTTTGACTTATTAGCCCAGCATACAAGTGTTTATAGATCAGTCATATAACACAAATTATGGGCCAGCAATTCATATAAAGAGTTATGTAATAAAATAAAAAATGCTGAGTGTTGAAATTCTGCTGAAGAACTTTTTATTTTGTTTTAGGTCAGATAATCCAGTCTCTTCTGCTGGTGGTCAGGATTCAAATAAGGTTAGTACAAGAAATGCTGTGAAATCATTGTTAATAGTTTTTGCATATTTAAAATTTGAAATTCACAAATTTATATCTGAATGAAATACATGTGTAGTTATTTTAGCAAATATCACAAAATTTATGCCAGAGGAGTTTGGTTAGGTTTTTTGTGTTATACCTGTTTCTAAGAAAGTAATAATAAATATTTCTCTTGTTAACGGTAAAGAAATGTGACGCTTGTTTCAGGCACTAGTATCTGTTGGATCTCAACAAGCATTGGTACCAAAGAAAGCACCAACCATGCCAAAACCAGAGTGGCATCCTCCATGGAAACTGTATCGGGTAAGTGACTAGGGATATCAGAAGTTTTTGTATGCGAGCTGAGATATTTCAGGTATTGAACTATTTAAAATTGTAGCCCCATTGTAGGTCCCTATTCTGGCATAGAAAGGACACAGCAAGTAAATTACTTTTGCAGAAAGATATTCATGTTTAAATGCTGGGTTTTTTTTTGTATAAAACAGTGCTTTGAGTTTATATGATTTGGTGATGTTCATTTTCATGTAAAACTGTGTCTGTCTAAACATAAAGTAATCTGTCATACTATGAATACAATTCAAGTTTTAAGGCATATTGAATGTACATTGCATATGCCTTAAAGCTGGGATTTTTTGTCACAAACTTACACATACTTAATATCAATTATATGACATTTGTAGGTAATCAGTGGACATTTAGGTTGGGTAAGATGTGTTGCTGTTGAGCCAGGCAATGAATGGTTTGTCACCGGAGCAGCTGATAGAGTTATCAAGGTATGTATTAACCTTTAGCCTGTCATAGTATGGCTAATACTACAGTGACCTCATATAAGTACACATTATTTTAGACAAGATTTTTCACTAGGGAAACTCAGGAATAGGTGGTCAGACAGTTATATATTTAACCCACTACAATGTAGGTAGGCAAGAATTCTCACTGTCTTGCTGGCTTAGATTTTCATTTGTTGTGCCAAGGCCAAGAGGACTTAGGAAGACTGTGTCAAATTCGTGTCTCTATTCATGCTGAACAGTTCATTACATTGTTCTGTAAAAGCTATGGTTTGAATTCTCAGTGTTGAAAATAAAGCATTAAAAGTTTCAAGATTATCAATGGCAATACATTTAAAGAATGTTTTTCCATCTCAAATTCGCTTGTCTTTTTTTTTTCAGATATGGGATCTGGCAACAGGAACATTAAAGCTGTCATTGACAGGACATATAAGTGCAGTACGAGGGGTCTGTGTCAGCCCCAGACAGCCATACCTGTTCTCTTGTGGGGAGGATAAGAAAGTCATGTGCTGGGATCTGGAACAGAATAAGGTGAATATGTTAGTCCAAGCCCTTGACTTACATTTACTACCATATGCAAAAAAAAAAAATTGTAACAGTTGTTCTTTTACTGTTCAGCATCCAATTGGAATTTTGAGTTCAAACATAAAGCATTCTGATGTCTTTTGCAAGGTCCCTGATAAAGATCATCAGTGAATATTATAGCTTTTTTGTTTTGTTTGCTGAAGGAGTATTTTGTGTGGTTGAAGTTTTAGAAAGCACTAAGTCTTGCGGAATCCTTTTATTGTTGTTATATTGCAGGTGATAAGGAACTACCATGGTCATTTAAGTGCAGTTTATTCCATTGACATTCATCCAACCATTGATATCATAGCAACATGTGGCCGAGACAGCACCTGCAGGGTAAGTGCATTGCAAGATTTTCTGTTTTTGAAATATTACCTTTGAGGCTACCTGATATTTCTTGTCTTTTGTAATAAAGCATATTATGAGAAAATTAAAATGGACAAGAAAAAAATCAACACTGGCAAATCTGTGTAATGGATACTTAGTTTATATAGATACTGACTAATTGCATGTAACTCAGCATATTTGAATCACTCTGAGTGGCCTCTGTGGCCAAGTGGTTAAGGTCACTGACTTGGAAAATATTACCCAACACTGCTTAAGTTCAGAACATCAGTATGGATGTAGATGTATTTCATGTGAGAAAACCATCCAGCTGGCTTATGAATGGTCAATAGTTGTACCCAAGCACCTGCCCAGGTTCGAATAATATCTGGAGGGGCACCATAGGTCTTCTTCATCATCAAAAATTGGAAAGTCATGATAATGTCAGTATGACACTAAATCTAACAACTTATCTGACAGCTTTTAGTTACTCTGAAGTCTATGTGCTGGAAAAACAACACTGATGTTAAATGATAAGTTATGATGCTGTGTGTAACTGAGTTACTGTTGTAAATGATAATTTAAGCCCAACAGAGCATATATGAGCCACGCCATGAGAAAACCAACATAGTGGGTTTGCGACCAGCATGGATCCAGACCCGCCTGTGCATCCGTGAAGTCTGGATCCATGCTGGTCGCAAAGTCACTATATTGGTTTTCCCATGGCACGGCTCATATTTATTTTCAACAGATATGGGATATGAGAACCAAGTCGTGTGTTCATACATTTGCTGGTCATACAAACACAGTGGCTGAGGTCAGATGTCAAGCTGCAGAACCACAGGTTGGTTTTTAGTTTACACTCATTTATGTTTTTAGCTTTATCATTCGAAAAACTTTAAATAATAGAGCTTTTGTTGCCACTATTTTGTCGATGTCATTGTCCATATCACAAAAGCTGTTGTAGAATGTGGGTTTCTCAAAAACTATGTGACCAAAGTGACAAATTTGCATAAATGCAAGTTGCTGAGTATTCACCAAAATTTTTTAAACACGAAATACATTTTTAACATAATAAAATGATCACAAATGGCAGGTTTCGTAACTCATAAAAATTTTGCTCCATTTTCACAGACTGCTTAAGTCTTAGACATTATGAAATAACCAAGACAAGTTCCATAACTCTGACTTATAGTTTGCAAAAGAATGCCCTATTTTCAGTTTAGAAATTCTTGGTAAAGCTTTTATTGTGCAATCTAGAGTTAGTTAGAAGAGTTTCAAATAGTTGAATATGCTGTCATTGGACAGCTGTTGTTAATTTGTTAATATGAAGGCTTTCAGGTTTCTTGCAGTGGATTTGAAAAAGAAAGAGTATGTAAAGGTGTAAATCTTTGACCTTCCGGATGGTCAACCTACAGTTTGAGGAATAATACAGTCATAATCATCTAAAAATACTTGTGACAGGGTGATTTTCATAGATATCATGGTTCCATCAGACATTGAAGTTAAATAACAATGACAAAAATTTCATTGATTTTGTCATCAAAAGTTGAAATGCACACACTGATATCACCATGAATTTGCCATTTTGGTAAAGACCAAAAGAAAATATGCTAATGAAATTAAATAATATCACTGTACACCAAAGCTATTTTGACAGGTAAATTGTACCGGACAGGTGAATTGCTATAATTCTGTAAACATGTGTTTTCGTAATGGTCCTTTGAGGGATCCAAGGTCTGTTATGTAATTAGTTTAGTCTGTAATAAAAACTAACAACAAAGTAAAAGTAGAGAGAGTAAAATTTCATACAGGTTCAAGTTGGATTTCATTTTTGAAGCAACCTGTCTACAATATTTTTCTGTTACAGCTTCTTTTTGTTGTGGGCCTACTTTGAGATGCATGGCTGTATTGCTGTGTTTGAGGTGCTCTGTGCTTCCAGAAAATCTACCCTTACCTTTTACCTTTTCTATTTCAATAAGAGACTGAGGTGTCAAATTTCAGAATTTCCCTCAAAGTTTAGCTGTTTAATAGCAACACTATAACATGCAAAATTTACATCTGAAGTTTAAGCAAAGTGAATATCACTTGATTAAGATTTATAGGTAATTTTTAGTTAATTAACACAAAAAATAGGTTTTCTGCAGTAAGTTGTTTCCATACATATCTTGAAATCTCAACCTTTCAGCAGTATTAACATGTCAGGGATGTATAGTGTAGACTGTTTAAACATGTAAGAGATACACAGTTTATAATGTATAATGTATAAACATATAGATCTAGGAGATGTGTAATATTTACAGTTTGAATAAACCACAGACAAAAGTTTTTGCTAGTAATATCTAAAAAATAATATCTTATTTGAATTATGATAAAAAAATGTATTTTTACAGGTGATAACAGGAAGCCATGATTGTACAGTGAGATTGTGGGACCTGGCAGCCGGAAAGTCAAGGGTTACACTCACAAATCACAAGAAAAGTGTTCGTTCTATATGTCTTCATCCTACACAGTAAGAATTGTTCTTTAAAAACACCAGTCCTGTTTTATTAGGTTTACTGCCATTTTTACCAAATTGTGGAGGTCAGTTAACATATCTGAGCCATGAGAAAACCAACATAGTGCATTTGCGACCAGCATGGATCCAGACCAGCCTGCGCATCCATGCAGTCTGGTCAGGATCCATGGACCATGCTGTTCGCTTTCAAAGTCTATTGCCATTAGAGAAACCATTAGCGAACAGCATGGATCCTGACCAGACTGCGCGGATGTGCAGGCTGGTCTGGATCCATGCTGGTCGCAAATGCACTATGTTGGTTTTCTTATGGCGCGGCTCAATTCTAATGTTCCTCATACTGTAAAATCATGTATTTTCGTAAGGCACAAATTCCTGTGGATTTCTGTAAAGTACAATCAGCACATGACTTTAAATTCCAAAAAACAAGAAAAGCTGCCATTAATTTTACTATAAAAATTTGAAATCCGCTGATTCATATCCCTTCTTTGACCGAAAACCAGAAATATTAAATGATTATTCATTTAATTAATGTGAACTAGTTGACAACCTTGCACACTTTGTCAAATGACTTGGGGCCTCCCTGGTCGAGTGGTTAAGGTTGATGACTTCAAATCACTTGCCCCTCATCGATGTGGGTTCAAGCCTCATTCGGGGCTTTGAATTCTTCATGTGAGGAAGCCATCCAGCTGGCTTGAGGAGGTCAGTGGTTCTATAATGAAATAATGCACAAAGGGGCACCTGGGGTCTTCCTCCACCATCAAAGCTGGAAAGTCGCCATATGACCTATAATTGTTTTGGTGCAACGTTTAACCCAACAAAACAAAATAAATTGTCAAATGACTTGTCTCCTACGAGACTGAATTCACAACACTTTGATGTGCAGAAATATTTGAAAACTTATAAAATGTACAATACTTCTTACTGTCTTATTCTTTTTATACAGAGAAATAGGCTGAAGCAGCTCTTTTTGTTGTACCAGTTTCTGTTATATTATATTTCTTACTCTGTACCTTTCAGATACACATTTGCATCAGGTTCACCAGACAACATAAAACAGTGGAAATTTCCAGACGGAAACTTCCTGCAGAATCTTTCAGGACATAATGCCATTATAAACAGTCTGGCTATAAACTCAGATAATGTTCTTGTTTCAGCAGGTACGGAATATTTAGTTATTCTTTTCTACATTTATATGTCTTTGTAAAAGTATGGGAAAAAAAGACCAAGTGCAGAGGTTCCACTAAAACATCTGTAGTGACTTAAATTGAGAATTTTAGGATCATTTTTTGTTTCATCATATCTGGGTAAGATAAGAATGAACTTCTGTCAATGTAAATCATTAATGATGATTGCATTTACATCAACTATTATGGCCGTTGTATTGTTTTGATATAAAAAAAAAACTACTTCAAACAGTTGTGTATTCCATACAGTAATGTACTCAATAAAGCTGTGTTCTTTTTTCTTTACTCTGTACAGTTTTGTACTTCATTCAGTTGTATGAAAGGGTTGTGAACTCCATTGAGTTGTGTACTCCGTAGAAATGTGTACTCCATATATTTTTGTATTTTCAGTTGTGTACTCCATAAAGTTATATACTCCATACAGTTGTGCTATTAATCATTTTATCAAGATTTTTCACACCTAAGATTTTTCCTGATCCTGTTATACAAGAGATTTTATTTGTATTTACAGCGGACAATGGTTCCATGCATTTCTGGGATTGGAAGACGGGTTATAATTTCCAGCGCATGCAAGCTGCTGCACAACCCGGATCAATCGACTCAGAGGCGGGAATATTTGCCATGGTCTTTGATCAGAGTAACACAAGGTTGATAACTGCAGAGGCAGACAAAACTATCAAAATATACAAGGAGGACGACACTGCGGTACGTTTTGTTTGTTTTTGTTTCTAATTAGGAACTACTAGTTCAAATGTAGAACTCAACTGAGCACAAAGTGCTGAAGGCTTATGCTCAGTCTGAGCTATTACGATTGCCTTGTGTTCAAAAATGTGCAGGTGTGATATCAATGGTTTTACTTTTAAAACCCTAAGGGGTTACAATTTTGGTCTAGTCTCAATTAAATAATAATAAATCTTTGGCAGCAACAGTCCAGTTATATTGTTTTGATTGAACAAAAAATATTATTATTGAAGTGAAGAAAAAAAAATCTTATTCGGAACAAAAAATTGAATTGAACTAAGCTTATAAATGGAAGTTTGGTGCCTGGAACAGGTAAGACATAGGGAGAATATTCTGAAAAAATGTGGGAAAAAAATGATTTAAATAAAGGGAGATAATTTGTTATAAGATATATCCATTAACTTGTTATATATGAATGTTTCATATTAAATGCTCATTGCTTATTGTTTTGTCTGCAGTAAAATAGAGTCAGCCTTTAATTTGGGTTCATATTAACAAAAGTCTATTTGTTTCAGATTGTAAATACTTATTATATTGTATATGCAAATTTTCAAACTGTTCCATTGTTAATAGAAGAGAAATGCAGTATATAATGATTGCATTCGTAATGTATCATTGTAAGAAGGTCCGCCTCCATTGGTAAGCTTGTTGGTGTAGTAATCCACCCATCTGGTTGGTTCCAAGTGGTTATGTTAGGCCCGGCCCTCACGACATGTTATGGAGGTTGTGAGAGGCTGGGCACTGGGTTGGTTCTGGCCCTCACGACATGGAGGTTGTGAGAGGCTGGGCAGTGGGTTGGTTCTGGCCCTCACGGCATGTTATGTAGGTTGTGAGAAGCTGGGCACTGGGTTGGTTGGTTCTGACAGAGAAAGGGTAGCTCCAGTGGTGTCCCTTGACCTTTGTTTTGTCAGAATTTTAGCGCACCTGATTACAGAGTCGTAATGATTGTAATCACCCTGTGCCTGTCACTATTTGTTTAACACCATAGGGGTCCCGATTTTTGCTTAATCTTAATGAAACTGGTCACAATGTTTGCCTCTGTGAAATGCAGGTCATATAATGGCATGTAAACATTCTTGGTCAAGGGCACAGGAGCGTGAAACCTGAAAAGGGTTTCTGCCAAGTTACTGATATAACTGAAGAGGAAATATAGTTGTCCAAATGGCTGTTCAGTATATGGGCGTACGTGCATGTGTCCATCCAGATTTGTTTGTCTGACCAGAACTTTGACCTGCATGGAGCAGTCTTCTTTATGTTTGGCGTGAATGATAATCCAGTTAGAAGGAGTGCCAGGTTCCTACCTCAAAGTTCAAGATGACAGTTGGAGGTCAAAGGTCATTTCAAATCTTGCCCATACAATGAGTTATTATGACTTTGACATGCATTGAGGAAACTTGTTTATGTTTGACATGAATGTTTAACTCAATGAGACGTAGTGTCACGTGCCAACCTCAGGTTCCTATCTCAAAGGTCAAGGTCACAGGTAGGAGTCAAAGGTCATTTTAGAGCTTGTCCACACCATAACCTCGATAAGTATGAAGCACTGTTTGTTTTCTTTGGTGTAAATGTTCACCTCTATGAGATGGGGTGTTGTGCACAAACCACGGGTCCCTATTTCAAAGGTTAAGGTCACACTTGGGGTCAAAGGCAATTTTACAGCTTGTCTGCATAAAGCAGTCTGCTTTTGACAGCTTGTGGGCTCGACATGTTGCTCCTTGGCATCATGTTGTACACCTGCTTTGAGAAAAGGTTAAGTCTTCTTTATGTTTGGCATGAATGATAATCCAGTTAGAAGGAATGCAAGGTTCAAGGTCAAGATCACAATTTGAGTTTAAAGGTCAAATCTGTCAATTATATATAGTGTCTGGAGCATAACTTGTCTGTCTGTTAGCCATCTGTCATAATTTGTGTCCTGGCATAGCTTTATAACCATTCAAGGTATTGACTTCATACTTGGGTTGTAGGTAGATGGTGATGGGACGATATGCAGATTGCTTGAACCAGGTTAATATGTCAAAGGTCAAGGTCATAACTGCCCATCGTATTTCGTTATTTAGTTTCTCACCCTTTACTATCCTGTCACCACCACCGCGTACATACACACTGCTTTCCCCCATCCACCACACACACACACACACACACACACACAACACCCCCACCCCCAACACACACACACACACACACACCACCACCACCACCAGATTTTGCTTTTTCTTTTAATTTTGCTTCTGTCTACCTTTGATATATCCCTTTGGGCATATATTGCCCGACTTGGCAGAGCTCTTGTTAGGATAGTAAGGTCAAAGGTCAAGGTCATATTGCTCACAGGACTGAAACAGGGATCGAATTTAACGGTCGCTAACTCGCGAAATTCGAGTAAGAATCAAAAAATGCGAGTAGAAAATAATGGCACTCGAATATTTTTGCGACCGCGTCCGAAAATCAACGCATTCGCTCAAACTGTCCTTTGTGCTTTTTAAAACTACTTTAGGGTAATTTTACCGATAACCACGTGACCGATTGTAGACGCTTGTTGTTTTATACAAATGTAATTATCGGATATTTAAGTAAGCGTCTATACGATATTTGTTTACGATTTGCTCCCGTGGTTCGCAACATGGATGGAAAATGAATAAAATAACTAGTTTCTTCGGGAGAAAAAGGCCCGCGGAGGCTGACAATGACAGTGAAAGCAAGGGGAGTGACCCAAAAGAACCTAAAGCAACATCGGCCGTTTCGACGACGAGTACTTTGGTTCGTACCGCTCAAACCACAAAGTCCCGGTCTAACCCCACGGCATCTGTCAAAACTGTAAAAAAATGGGAATCCGAGCTAAATATAAAACTTTTGTATGAAACAAAAGAAAATGATGACAATATAAGTAGAAACGTTACACTGGTACCTTGTGGCTTTATTGTTAGAAATTTTCATGTAATAGACAGTGGATAAGTTTGTATGAATAAATAACAAAAACATTAGAGGTTTTTATAGTTTACTTTCAAGTCAGTCAGTAAACACAACAGCAGAGCTGTACATAAAACAACAAAAAATATCACTTTAGGTTATACAATTTAGTGAGCAAACAACCTCTAAATAATTGCTAGTGGAACTAACCATTTTGCTAGTGGAAAAAAATGGCACTAGCAAAAAATTGCTAGTGGAAAAAAAAGTTAAATTCGATCCCTGTGAAAATGGGACATGGCATACGTGTTTTACAAACAGCTCTTGTTTGTTTTTGGTCTATACGGAAACACGAATAGATATCGCAATGTAGCGGTTGTGTTCTTAACATATAAATCTTGCTGAATATTTCATTTGTTCTTTCCAGACTGAAGAGACACATCCGCTCAACTGGCGACCAGATATTGTCAAGAAGAAAAGATACTGAACCCTTTGTGTTTTACCGTCTTTGTTAAATAGGGAGTACATTATTGTACAACTGGCTTATTGTGAAAAAACGTTTTGAAGATGGGAAACCAAGAAAGGTTGATAGCAGATGGACATAACTCATTTCCTGATGTTTTAGTGGCCAGATTTAGAAAAAAATATAATTATGTGGAAATGAAGGGTGGAAACAAGGCACTTGAAATTTTTTTGGAGATTGAAGGATATATCAGCTGCTGTAAAGAACAACTTATATGCTTATCATAATTTATGTCATTGTAAAAAGGAACATTTTAAAAAGAAGTAAAATTTTAAAGTGTTTGTTGTTTTTCCTTTTATGTTTGTTCTGTACCTGTAATAAATACGCTTGTGTAGTTAGGCCTAAAAATATGTTTGTTTCCAGTATCCCGACCTACCCTAAATGTTTGGCTTGACCCTTAATGTTTGTATGGCCTTGGAGAATTTTTTTCAACTGTTTTAACAAAAAGTTGCAAAACTGCACTTTTTATGCTTTAAACATGGTCAGTGATGTTAGAAATCATCTTATTGATGCTCTAAAGGCATAACCCCCTTATTAGTATTCCTTTTTTGACTCAAAAATAATTTCAGAAAGTCCCACTTGACAACAACAACAAAATATTACTAACCTACCTACCCTAATATTTTTAGCATGTTACCGGAAACGATTATTTTTAGACCCAAAGCCTTAATATATTTGCATTCAAATTTTATGTTCACAGTAAGTAAATACATGTATCTTGTTCTAAGATACTTTCATTTAAACTTACTTAATACAGAGAAAGCTTTTAGATGTGTGTTGCAGCGTATTACCTTCATGTGGGGAAGGTGTTAGTTACTCCAAGTTCAAAGTTTTAAAAAATCCCAGAAAACTGTTGAAAGTACCTTAAATGCAGTTGAGAAATAGTGTTAAACCAGATATGATGAATTCTGCTTTTGAATATACAATGCTTGTGCATTTAATTCCAGGATACAGGCACGTGTCCAGGTGGGGGGCCAGGGGGCCTGGGCCCCCCCCCCCCCCCCCAGCTGGCTGGCTAGTTACGATTTTTATTACTATGGGCCCCTCAATTAACAAATTTATACACCAGCGCAATTGGCTTGATTTGACAGCAATACACAGGCTAAAGAGCCATAAAGCCCTGTCCGGTAGTGGAAATTAGCCCCAGGCATGTTACAGGTAAAAGTTAATCTGTACATGCTTCATTGATCCAGGAGGGTCTAGTAGTGTAGTGGGTAGTTTTTCATTATATTTGCTTAGAACAGAAGAAATGCAGAAAAAGTTCAAAAAATATTTTTGTGTTTTTATTTATTCTATTATTAATACTTATTTGTGAGCTTAGTAAATCATTTTTCCACAAATCATGTCATTTTGTATATCAGTTTTGAGCAGTTTTTGATAACTTTCTTTTTAGTGAAATTATACACATATTATTTTTTTAAAATTTAATTAGAAAACATTATGATTGAAAGAAAAGGGTAGAATGAATGAAATTTTATTCATTTGATTAAAATGTAGTATAATTATTGCTGACAATCATATAGTTTGTTTTATTATGATAAATAAAGTTGATTTTCAAACCACTAGCTTCTTTATTACTGGTTGCTGGTTATACATTGGATTGGTAGATATCAGAGCCAATACACTAGCTGAGATCTGGGTATCATACAGAAAAATGAAGTCCATACACTGTGACTGTACAATCATACATACATTAAAAAGGCTTGATGAAATGATTAAAAAATAGACTTTTCCTTAGTTCTATAATACATTCATGCATCCTTAAAGGTGTTTCAGGTAGCAGGAAAATGCATCTTTTCATGTACCATATTAAAAAATTTTCGACATCGGGAGGAGATACCCCTCCCAAACCCACCCCAGGTTGGGCCCCCCCAGCAAAAAAATCCTGGACACGGGCCTGGGACACTCCTGTTATATCCATGCTGCTGTAACTATTTTGTACCTCTGGACTCCCACTTAATACACAGTGCTTGTGCATTTAATTCCAGGACACTCCTGTTATATCCATGCTGCAGTAACTATTTTGTACCTCTGGACTTCCACTTAACTAGATCAAACTTTATACTTCCACTGTAACTTCCCATAGACACCTGCCCAATTATCTGAGACTTTACTTCATGCAGAACCATGCTTAGTCCTGTGGGATACCTGAGAGATTGGGGTATACAAACATTAAATCATGGCCTTAAACCACTGACTCAATCTCTATGGAGGCGAGTTTAAAAAAAAAAGAAGCCGGTGATACTTCTGAGGCGGCGCTAATAAAGCTCTTACAATAACCTCGTGTTCAAAATACGTGCATGTGTGATATCAATGGTTTTACTTTTAAAACCCTGAAGGGTACAATTTTGGTCCAGTCTCAATTAAATAATAATAAATCTTTGTCAGCAACAGTCCAGTTATATTGTTTTGATTGAACATTAACAAATACTGTTATTGAAGACTAAGAAAAATTTTTTATTTCACTACAACAAATTGAATCGAACTAAGCTAATAAATGGAAGTTTGGTGCATGGATAAGGTTAGGGAGAATGTTAAAAAATTCGAAAAATGATTTTAATAAAGGGAGATAATATTTTACAATATAAGTCAATTAATTTGTTATATATGCATGCACTATATTAAATTCTGCAGTAAAAAAAAGTCGACCTTTAATTTGGGTTCATATTAACAAAAATTTATTTGTTACAGATTCTAAATATGTATATATTCAATTTTTAAAACTGTTTAACTGTTAATAGAAGAGAAATACAGTATATATAGTGATTGCATTTGTAATTTTCAAGTGCAGGAAGGTCCGCCTCCATTGCTTAGTAACCACCGTCTCATACTATGTCAAATAGTACTATGTCACATGGTATGAGGGGTTGTGAGAGATCAAGCCCTCATTACCTCTGGATGGCTCCTTTGGACTGGTTGTGATAGAGATAGGTAGGCTCCAATGGTGTCCCTTGACCTTTGTTTTGTCAGAATTTTAGCACACGTGAACACATGATTGTAGTCACCTTGCGACTGTCACTAGATTTTTGCCTAATCCATATGAAAGTGGTCAGAATGTTTGCCTCTGTGAAAGGCAGGTCATATAATGAAAAACAGCATGTAAACAGTCTCGGTCAAGGTCACAGAAGTCGAAAGCTGAAAACAGTTTATACCAAGTAACTGTTTTTCATACGCCCGCTTTAAAAAACAGGTGTTACACAGTATTACGTGATGGCATGTGCATCTATTCGACTGTCAATCTATCCACAATTTGAGCTCTATGGTCAGATATGCCCATCATAATTAGTGTCTGGTGCATAACCTGTCTGTCTGTCTGTCCATCCATCGGTCATAAGTCGTTTCTGTAGCATAGTTTTATAACCATTCAAGGTATTGACTTCAAACTTTGGTTGTAGGTAGGTGGTGATGAGACAATATGCAGAGTGCATGAACCAGGGTAATAGGTCAAAGGTCAAGGTCCAAGCTGTCCATCATATTCCATGTCCAGAATGACATGAAACTTGGAATATAGATAGGTGGGGATGATACGATGTGCAGACTTCAACAAACTACTGTACACCCCCAAAATCATTTAGTTTCTTGCCCTTTAGTATCCTGTCACCACCACCGCTCAAGCACATTGTCTGAATAGCTGATACTGGGGATTAAGTTTTGAGTGCATGGAAGGGGTAAGACCTATGAGAATGTAATGATTTAAATAAAGGGAGATAATTTGTAACAATTTAAATCAATTAATTTGTTATATATACATGTATTATATTAAAAACAACTGATTGCTTGTTGTTTTGTCTGCAGTAAAAAAGGAGTTAAACCTTCAATTTGGGTTCATGTTAACAAAAGTTTATTTGTTACAGATTCTAAATATGTATATATTCAATTTTTGAAACTGTTCAACTGTTAATAGAAGAAAAATGCAGTATATAATGATTGCATTTGTTACACACCAGTGCAGGAAGGTCCGCCTCCATTGCTTAGTACCCACTCGTCTCAAACTATGTCACATGGTATGAGGGGTTGTGAGAGATCAGGCCCTCATTACCTCTGAATGGCCCCTTTGGGCTGGTTGTGATAGAGATAGGGCGGCTCAAATGGTGTCCCTTGACCTTTGTTTTGTCAGAATTTTAGCGCACCTAAACTGAATCACCCTGCGACTGTCACTGTATAACACCTTTTACCTAATGCAACTGGTCAGAATGTATGCCTCTGTGAACGACAGTCATATAATGAAAAACAGCATGTTAACATTCTTGGTCAAGGTCACAGGGGCCGGAAATCTGAAAACACTTTCTACCAAGTAACTGTTTTTTATACGCCTGCTTAAAAAAGTGGGTGTATTTTGTGATGGTGTGCACATGTGTCAGTTACAATTCGTGTTTGGAGCACAACCTTTTAACCATTAAAGGTATCAACTTTAAATTTGGCATACAGGTACAGAGAACACGGTCCAGGGTCAAGGTCGAAAGGTAAAATCTGTCTGTCATATGTAGTGTCTTGAGCACTGATATATCTGTACATCTGTCGGTCATAATTCGTGTCTGAGCATAGTTTTATATCAATTCAATGTATATTGACTTCATACTAATTACACATTAGTTGTATTTCGTGTCCAGAAAATAACTTAACAAATACTTTAATTTGTGCAGAACCGTGTGTAGTGCTATGGGAGTCTGAGGTATATAACATAAAATAGGCATTATTAAATCTGACATAGTGATGACTTGCCAGTCACTGGTGCATTTTCGTTACTATATTTAGTCTTTGATTGCACATATGAACAAAGCTACCGTCTGGATAGCTTACCCAGTGGATAAGGTTTTCAGCTAACTTGCAAAAAGTAACCATAGTCATTGTATAGTTCTATGTTGCAATATTCATATTGTTGTGTGTCTGCACATTTTATTAGCCACTTCAGACTCTAAACTGACCAATCATAGATCTGTTGGAGATACCTCCAATTTATCATTATTTTTCATTTATTTAAAACCTAGGCAACATTCTAGTATGTAATAAAAATTTTTTGCATAATATTTCTTTATATGGTATAAAAATGACAAAGTCACAATACAAAATATTTCTAAGATACTAAAATGATGTAATTACATGATGAATGAAATATGCGAAACTAAATGAGCCACGCCATGAGAAAACCAACATAGTAGCTTTGCGACCAGTATGGATCCAGACCAGCCTAAGCATCCGTGCAGTCTGGTCAGAATCGATGCTGTTCGCTTTCAAAGCCTGTTGCAATTAGAGAAACTATTAGCAAACAGCATGGATCCTGACAGACTGCGCGGTTTGGATCCATGCTGGTCGCAAATGCACCATGTTGGTTTTCTCATGGCGCGGCTCAAATATGCCACAAACATCAACTGGAAGACACAAGCATACTATCTTAAATACTTGCCATCATTTATCCACTGTACAACCTAGGCAAAAGGTCACTTTCTGGTGCCCTGTGGATGAAAGGCTGGTGAGATAAATTTAATTGGGTTGATATTCAGTTTTTAAGGGGACGCATATTGCTACATTCACAGTTCATACAGAAATGCGGAAGGGGTGCATATTCAAGAAATCGATGGTGGGAAAATAAAAAACATATTCCTAAACTGATATAATACTGATGGACACCTGTAATATTCAGTAATTTGTGGATAAGGATGTGGTACTATGAATGTAATAGGAAAACAGAGGTCTTTGTGAAAGTACATTCAACACAAAATATTAAGCTTTTGTATAAGGAAAAAACAGGTTTTTTACAATAACAGTGTTCCAAATAATGTTGAAGGGATGAGATTTTCTTTCTAACACACCAGGTTTGCTTAAACATGTAAAAATTTAACGCCACGTCATTTCAGGTCGGGATGGACGCCATACTTCTCATTGATAAAAATGTAAACAAAAAAAATCAGAGTGGGATTAGCATTGCAAGGGCATAACATGACATTCTACACAATGAATACCTTAGAACAGATATCTAAGATGCTACACAGGTCAGGCGGGTTAAATGCATAATGGCGATCACTTGAAATTCATCTTGAAAAGGTGGTTAATTTTAGTTTATTTACATGGTTTTTAATTTTCCCACGACTTCTCGGCGATTCACTGCAAATGTATTACTGCGCCGGACGAAAGGTAACTCTAATAAACAACGGGAGACAACTTAGGTGTCAGCACGTGTACGATTTTTAAAAAAAACATGTCGATGATTATAATTTTTTTATCAAATAATGAATCCTATTCAGATATTCCTCTTTAATATTAGAAAATTATTAATTTCTGTGGACATTTGTCAAAAAATATTACTTACATTGGACTACTTTGCGCATCAAATTGGTTTCCGCTTCAGTTGTGAGGCACTTCCGTTATACTTTTTGACAACAATAACAAAACACAAAATGAATCAATAAAGTCACTTATAAACCGACTGCTACTTAAATCAGTGTAAGTAAAGTTGTTGTTACAACATTATACATGTTCGTTACGTTATGAGATAAAATTTATCTTGAACTGCATAATCCATTAATTACGTTTAGATGATATTGCTTTTACAACTTATTTGACCCCATTTTTTACGTGAATGACAGCATTCTCGTGCAACTCGTGCAAACAGAGTTATGAAAAGTATGGTGGAGAATTCAAGGACAAATTATAAATGACATTAAAGTGAGGATAACTGTATATTCGTCCAGTTTTGATCATTGACATGCCTGCTGTGTATTAGTAACTTTTGTGAACAAGATTAGAATGTTACTTTTGCACATATACACATTGATTGGACCTCTCAACCAAATTTCATACCTTATTTTAGGGATTTTTAAGACAATACATTTTCAAAAGTTTGTTGAATGTGTTTTGATATTTAAGTGCATTGTAGTTCATGAATACCAAGTTAAAAATTAATAATGGCAACATTTCTAGGCCCTTATTGTAAGCCACTAGACTTCTGTAACGATAAATGTTTAATGTATTAAGGGGAATATACTCTTTTAGTTTTGGAATGTGGCATTCCTTGACCACCGTATCTTTTCTTATGCACTACTTTGTAAACAAACTAAATAATGTGTTTTAGCTTACATATGCGAAATGAAAAGCAAGACAGTGACCATATTTCACATTCTTTCTTTAAATTAGAATCTGTAGGACATTGATAAATGTTTGGACAAAGTGAAGCACTATTATTTTCGCACCAAAAAGTCTTAATTGTTGACTTTGAATGTACACAATAAGTCTTATGTAATTCAACAATAACTTTCTTGTTTCAGTTTTCTCATTTTTATTTTAGTGAGCAATCCTTTATGTACTTATAACAGTTGAAACAGTATCCATTTCATGTACCAAAACCTTGTACTTTTTGGCAGGTAAATTTTATCATACCCCACCCACTTTTTTCTAATTTCAAAGTATGCGTCCCCTTAAGTCTTCAATTTAGACTTGGAAGTAAGGACAACAAAATATCGCCATAAATCTGTTTTGATGACTACTGTGCACAATTTTCTGGAGCTATTTTGCAAGTCTTGGTTAACAGAGATCCGTGAAGTTTAATGATATATTTCTGTCTCTATCCAATATAATTTAAAACCAATGCATGTATCATACTTTAAATACGGAATTTTGTTTTCCCATAAATTCAACTGAAAGGTTGGTTTTACTTCATGTTCTAGGATAAACAAATCTCAACAAAATAAACCAGGCTGATAGAATGAGATGGCAGAAAGTCGAAGCAAACTGGCTTAAAAATGGCAGTTTTTAGCTATTTAACACATCAAATTGGTGTAACAGTAAAAGAAATGACAGCCAACAAGCCATTTTTCAAAGCACTTGCGCATTAAACATAAAACAAATTACAGAAACATAAAGTAAATGGAGAGTGAAAACTAAACACTAATACTGTACATTGTACTGGCAAGCAGGCACGGAGATTCATTGGATCCAGCATACAAAATTTCATTGTGAACACAACTAAGGTAAACATCTCATCTGTTTACAGCTTCCTTAAGTTTTTCTTCTTTCTGCAGAAATTTCATTATTTTTGTCGTTGCTGTTACATTTTTACATTATCAAAATAAGACGAAGAAATATATCCGCCAAATAAAAAAATGTCACAAGAACATATCAAAAGCCTCCATGCAAGAAGACAAACATATAAAAACTTAATTTTTCCAGAGAAGGAAGTTTCATTTTATCAAAATAATGCAAAAAGCCGAAATTACAAAAATAAAGAATTTGCCACTTTGACATCAGACTTCAAAGATGGTAGAGTCATTCCAGCTTGCATAGAAGACGCTGGTTTCTGGCAAATTTTCTTGTTAACATTTATTCTCCCATCTGTGGAACAATGTTTCATCAAATGATCAAATTAAGCTTTTCTGATTATTGTATAAGAGATCCACCAATTCCAAAAGATGTTCTAAATGTATTTCTTCTGTGTAATGATGTATAAACCAGAAGTTACCAAAAACAGAATGCTCAACATTTCAAATGGTGACTGCAAATATGAGAAATTCAGTAGAAAAAAGTGCTAGTAATGAATGGCCATTCTTTGTGGGTTCTAAAGTAATATAAAATCTCCAACAAAGAATGTCACTAATGTTCCTCCCTTTATGTCTGACATTAAAGAAATAAAAATATATTTTCCTCACACTTTTATCATACTGTCATACTCTTCCATTAAAAAATGAAATTTTTAACACAACATAAAATACAGAACATAAAATATTACAAGTTACAATAAGAAGCTACTAATACCCAAGTCACACATACGGCGCGGATAGCTACGTCTAGCCACGGATAGAAACGTAGTAATCCGTATCGATCCGTACCTGAGCCGTATCTTAAAGTAGTAACCCATATCAATCTGTACGGCTCAGGTACGGATTGATATGGATTGATACGGATTACTACGTTTCTATCCGTAGCTAAACGTAGCTATCCGCGCTGTATACATGTGTGATTGTGGTATAACATAAAGGGTTTAATCACCTAAGGGCAAAATTAAAGTGGATAACTACACCAGCATAAGCAGTTTACCCCTTTTTGCACAAAGGTGATGGTTTGTTTAGTAACATATTGCCCTTTGTTATTGGAAAAAAACTACATTCACCTTGTAGGCAAACTATAATTATAGAATTGATAACTAAATAAGTACTATCATACTTTTTCACCTTACCAAAACATTAATATATCACTTAGAAATGAGGTGACTTCTGCTCTTCTTACTTTACCATATTCAACAAACTTTTAAATATATGTCAATTACTTTATGTTTGCTAAGAAATGGTCTGAAACTCTAAATAGTTCAAGAATGCAATTAAAATGTATCTTAGGTTGTAGCATATAAATGGAACAATATAAAACAACCAAACTTTAATTTTAATTTTAAGAACTGTTTGATAGAGTCCTAGTTACATTTTAGTGATATACAAATGTCTATTATAACATGCAACAGTATGACACAGACTAGCAGACAGATAGTAATACAGTTAACATATACAGTAATATATAAAGATTGTCTAATTTTTCAATTTCATTATGTATTATACTATAATATCAACCATTTCATTTCTTTTCTGACAGACTTTCTATTGTGTGAATCATTAATGTCCATGAGTCACTAATATGAAATTAAATACAAACAAGAGGGCCAAGATGGCCCTAGGTCGCTCACCTAAGAAGCACTCCATAACAGTGTAAAACATGTTTGACCTAGTGATTTCATGGAAACAAATATTCTGACCAATTTTCATTAAGACTGGACCAAAAAATTGGTCTCTTGCGATAAAACAAGCATTTTCTTAGATATGACCTAGTTTTTGACCCTAGATGACCCATGTTCAAACTCGATCTAGATTTTATCAAGGCAATCATTCTGACCAAAATTTATGAAGATCAATTGAAAAATACATCCTCTATTGCATACACAATGTTTTTTCTTCGATTTGACCTAGTGACCTAGTTTTTGACCCCAGATGACCCATTTTCGAACTCGGCCTAGATTTTATCAAGGTAATCATTCTGGCTAAATTTCATGAAGATCAGTTGAAAAATACAGCCTCTACTGCATACACAAGGTTTTTCTTTGATTTGACCTAGTGACCTAGTTTTTGACCCCAGATGACCCATTTTCGAACTTGGTCTAAATTTCATCAAGGTAATCATTCTGACCAAAATTCATGAAGATCAATTGAAAAATACATTCTCTGTCGCATACACAAGGTTTTTCCTTGATTTGACCTAGTGACCTAGTTTTTGACCCAAGATGACCCATTTTCAAACTCGGCCTAGACTTCATCAAGGTAATCATTCTGACCAAAATTCATGAAGATCAATTGAAAAAATATTGCCTCTATCGCATACACAAGGTTTTTCTTTGATTTGATCTAGTGACCTAGTTTTTGACCCGAGATGACCCATTTTCAAACTCGGCCTAGATATCATCAAGGCAATCATTCTGACCAATATTCATGAAGATCAATTGAAAAATACAGCCTCTATCGCATACACAAGGTTTTTCTTTGATTTGACCTAGTGACCTAGTTTTTGATCCGAGATGACCCATTTTCGAACTCGGCCTAGATTTCATCAAGGTTATCATTCTGACTAACATTCATGAAAAAGAATTGAAAAATACAGCCTCTATCGCATACACAAGGTTTTTCTTTGATTTGATCTAGTTTTTGACCCGAGATAACCCATTTCCGAACTTGGCTTAGATTTCATCAAGGTTATCATTCTGACCAATACTCATGAAGATTAATTGAAAAATACAGCCTCTATCGCATACACAAGGTTTTTCTTTGATTCGACCTAGTGACCTAGTTTTTGACCCGAGATGACCCATTTTCGAACTCGGCCTAGATTTCATCAAGGCAATCATTCTGACCAATATTCATATAGATCAATTGAAAAATACAGCCTCTATCGCATACACAAGGTTTTTCTTTGATTTGATCTAGTGACCTAGTTTTTGACCCGAGATGATCCATTTTCAAACTCGGCCTAGATATCATCAAGGTTATCATTCTGACCAATATTCATGAAGATTAATTGAAAAATACAGCCTCTATCGCATACACAAGGTTTTTCTTTGATTTGACCTAGTGACCTAGTTTTTGACCCGAGATGACCCATTTTCGAACTCGGCCTAGATTTCATCAAGGTGATCATTCTGACCAAAATTCATGAAGATCAGTTGAAAAATACAGCCTCTATTGCATACACAAGCTAAATGTTGACGAACGACAGACAGACAGACGACAGACAGACAGACGACGGACGCCGGACTTCGAGCGATCAGAAAAACTCACCTCAGGTGAGCTAACAAGAAATGTTTTCTGTGATTTGTTAAGTGGAAATCTACGAATTCAAATCTCAAAGAAATAACCCTTTTGGACAAAACCTTGTAAAGTGAAAAGTAATTGGCCTGCACTATCTAACTCTGTGGGAACCAAGAAATTCAGTTTTTTTGACGATTTCAACGGATTTTAGTCTGAGAGACTTTAAATCACATAATGTAAACATTCATAGCTCTTCCTTGCCTACTTTCACTATAGGTCTTGGGAATTCCAACTGTCTTAATTTCTCACATGACAATAAGTAAATCGAATGATTTATTGAGTGTAATAATGTGGAGAAGTGTATGAATGGAAGAAAGATAAGACCTGAAGTATGATCCGACTGTTTTAATGTTATTGCACATAAATTTGTTTAAAACCAAAATGCCAACAATATGATATCTACAAAAGCACTAAATATAATTTTTTTTTTTATAATTTTGATTCAACCAATAACTTTTGGCATGTTTAAATAATAGTTTCTATCATTATATATCATTATTAATTAAATAATAAAGCAAAAGTCTGGTTATATTGTTTTGATTGAACATTAATAACAATTATTGTTATTGAAGTGAAGACAGAAGAAAAAATCATACTTCAGCACACACAAAAAATTAATTGAACTAAGCTAATAAATGGAAATTTGGTGCATGGGTAAGGTTTGGGAGAATGTTAAAAAAAAAATGGAAAAAAAAAATGATTTAAATAAAGGGAGATAATATTTTACAATATAAGTAAATTAATTTGTTATATATACATGCATTATATTTAATTCTGATTGCTTATTGTTTTGTCTGCAGTAATAAAAATAGGCCGACTTTTAATTTGGGTTCATATTAACAAAAGTTTATTTGTTACAGATTCTAAGTATGTATATATTCAATTTTTGAAACTGTTCAACTGTTAATAGAAGAGAAATGCAGTATATAGAGATTGCATTTGTTATTCTGTTGTGCAGGAAGGTCCGCCTCCATTGCTTAGTACCCACCATCTCAATTTGTCACATGGTATGAGGGGTTGTGAGAGATCAGGCCTTCATTACCTCTGGATGGCACCTAAAACCTGGTTGTGGCCGAGATAGGATTGGCTCCAATGGTGTCCCTTGACCTTTGTTTTGTCAGAATTTTAGCGCACCTGAACTAAATCACCATGCGACTTCACTGTTTAATACCCTTTAAGTCCCGGTTCTTGGTCAAGGTCACAGGGGCTGGAAATCTGAAAACAGTTTCTACCAAGTAACTGTTTTTATACGCCCGCTTTGAAAAAAAAAAACAACAGGTGTATTTTGTGATGTTGTGCGCATCTGTGTCGGTTATAATTCGTGCTTGGGGCATATTTTTTTTTAACCATTAAAAGTATCAACTTTAAATCTGGTATACTGGTACAGAGAACATGAACCATAGGTTCAAGGTCAAGGTCACAATTTGAGTCGAAACCATCATATATAGTGTCTTGAGCATAACTTGTCTGTACATCTGTCGGCCATAATTTGTGTCCGAAGCATAGTTTTATAACCATTCAATGTATTGACTTCGTACTAATTACTTGGGTTGTATTTCGTGTTCAGAGAATTACTTAACAAATACTTTAATTTGTGCAGAACCGTGTGTATTGCTGTGGGCGACTGAGGTATATAATTACAGGTTATTAGCTTTTTATCGGGAAATATGCACGAGTTCTTCAGCGAAAATATTGCGCGACTTTAGGAGCGCAATATTCTTCCGCTGAAGAACAAGTGCATATTTCCCGATGCAAAGATAATAACCTTTTTATTACATATGCATCTACACGTATAAATATTATGTAAATATCATAAATATGTTCAATAGCCTGAATAGGATTGACAATACTGAACTAAATAGATAACAAGAGGGTCATGATGACCCTGGATCGCTCACCAGAGTAATATGAGCTACATGTTTCAAATGTCAGACTGATGGTAAAATATTAAGAAAGTCAGTAGGTCATATTCATGGTTAATGAAATTCAGTTTTATGATTAATGTGCAAAACTGTGTATGTCATCACAATTTCAAGGCTGTATCTTAAAAAACAGAAAAGTAAGTCAGTAGGTCAAGGTCACAGTTAAGTGACATCATATTACTTGGGGTCATCAGGTAATTATAATTAAACAGTCTTGGAAATAGGATCAGATGATTTTTTAAGTATTTTTTCCTATATAACTCGCATAATAACTAAGTAACCCCAGGGCGGGCCTCTTTTAACCCTAGGGGTATAATTTGAATAATTTTGATAGAGGACTACTAGACAATGCATCATACCAAATATCAAAAGCCTAGGTCATATGGTTTCAGACAAGAAGATTTTTAAAGTTTTTTCCTATATAAGTCTATATAAAACTTTGGACCCCCAGGTCAGGGCCTCTTTTCACCCCAGGGGTACAATTTGAACAATTTTGGTCGAGGACCATAAGACAATGCTTCAAACCAAATATCAAAGGTCTAAGTGTTGTGGTTTCAGAGAAGAAGATTTTAAACTTTTTTTCCTATATAAGTCTATGTAAAATTTGGAACCCCGGGGCAGGGCCATATTTGACCCTAGGGGGATAATTTGAACAATCTTGGTAGAGGACCACTAGATGATGCTACATACCAAATATCAAAGCCCTAGGCCATGTGGTTTTGTACTCTAAATTTTCAAAGTTTTCCCTATATTAGTCTAAATAAACCATGTGACCCCCGGGGTGGGGCCATATTTGACCCTAGGGGATTAATTTGAATAATTTTGATAAAGGACCACTAGATGATGCTACACACCAGATATCAAAGCCCTAGGCCCTGTGGTTTTGGACAAGAAGATTTTCAAAGTTTTCCCAATACAAGTCTATATAAACCATGTGACCCCCGGGGCGGGGTCATATTTGACCCTAGGGGAATAATTTGAACAATATTGGTAGAGGACCACTAGATGATGCTACACACCAGATATCAGAGCCCTAGGCCCTGTGGTTTTGGACAAGAAGATTTTTAAAGTTTTTCCTTTTGCTTTTGGTTGCCATGGCAACCAGAGTACTGCAAGGAATTCAATTCTTTGAACAGTTTTTAAAGGGGGCCACCCAAGGATCATTCCTGTGAAGTTTGGTGTAATTCTGCCCAGTGGTTTTCAAGATCTTTTTAGAAAATGTTGACGGACACACGACGCACATTGAGCGGTCACAAAAGCTCACCATGAGCCTTTGGCTCAGGTGAGCTAAAAATAGTGCAACAACACACACTGAATTAGGTCATGCACCCAATATGAAATTCAGAGTCAGTGTATGGAAAAATATTTACGTTTCTGGTACCAATATAACTTAACGGGGAATAGAAACGAGTATGTAATAACATTAAATAGGCAATATTAAATCTGACATAGTGATGACTTGCCAGTCACTGATGCATTTTCGTTAATATATTTAGTCTTTGATTGCACAGATGAACAAAGTTACTGTCTGGATAGCTTACTGCAGTATCCAGTGGATAAAGTTTTCAGCAAACATGCCAAAAGTAGTCATTGTATAGTTCTATGTTACAATATTGTTGCAAGTCTGCAAATTTTATTAGCCTACATTGACTTCTGACTTTGTGTTATGGCTCCAAACTGACAAATCATAGATCTATTGGAAAAGTCATCTGATAAATATCACTTATTTATCATTATTTTTCATATATTTAAAACCAAGGCAACATTCTAGTATGTAATAAAATTTTATTGCATAATATTTCTTTATATGGTATAAAAATGACAAAGTCACAATACAAAATATTTCTAAGCTACTAAAATGATGAAACTACATGATGAATGAAATATGCGAAACTAAATGAGCCGCACCATGAGAAAACCAACATAGTGGCTTTGCGACCAGCATGGATCCAGACCAGCCTGCGCATTCGCGCAATCTGGTCAGGATCAAGCTGTTCACTTTCAAAATCTATTGCAATTAGAGAAACTGTTAGTGAACAGCATGGATCCTGACCAGACTGCGTGATTGCGCAGGCTGGTCTGGATCAATGCTGGTCGAAAACGCACTATGTTGGTTTTCTCATGGCGCGGCTCAAAAATGCCACAAACATCAAATGGAAGACATAAGCACACTATCTTAAATACTTGCCATCATTTATCCACTCTACAACCTAGGCAAAAGGTCACTTTCCGGTGTCCTGTGGATGAAAGGCTGGTGAGATAAATGTAATTGGGTTGATATTCAGTTTTTATGTCTTCAATTTAGACTTGGTAAAGACAACAAAATATCGCCATAAATCTGTTTTGATGACTACTGTGCACAATTTTCTGTAGTTATTTTGCAAGTCTTGATTAACAGAGACCCATGAAGTTTAATGATATTCCTCTGTCTCTATCCTATGTAATTTAAAACCAATGCAAGTATCACACTTTAAATACAGAACTTGTTTTCCCATAAATTTAACTGAAAAGTTGGTTTTACTTCATGTCTATCAGAAATCTAGGATAAACAAATACAACATCAACAAAATTAAACCAAACTGACGTAATGAGATGGCAGAAAATCAAAGCAAACTGGCTTTAAAATGGCAGTTTTTAGCTATTTAACACATTAAATTGGTGTAGTAGTAAAAGAAATGACAGCCAACAAGCCATTTTTCAAAGCACTTGCACAAAAAAACATAAAACAAATTACAGAAACATAAAGTAAATGGATAGTGAAAACTAAACACTAATACTGAACGTTGTACTGGCAAGCAGGCACGGAGATTCATTGGATCCAGCATACAAATGTCTTTGTGAACACAACTAAGGTAAACATCTTATCTGCTTACTGCTTCCAGAATTTTTTCTTCTTTCTGCAGAAATTTCATTACTTCTGTCACTTTTCTTACATTTCCAAGGTGACATTTTTAAATTATCAAAATAAGACCAAGAAATATATGTGCCAAATAAAAAATGTCACAAGAACATATCAAAAGCCTCCCTGCAAGAAGACAAACATACAAAAACTTAATTTTTCTGGAGAATGAGGTTTTATTTTCTTAAAATGATGAAAAAAAAAAAAAAATTACAAAAATAAAGAATTTGCCACTTTGACACCAGACTTTATTCATTCCAGCTTGCACAGAAGGTGCTGGTTTCTGGCAAATTTTCTTGTTTACATTTATTCTCCCATCTGTGGAACAATGTTTAATCAAATGATCGCATAAAGCTTTTCTGATTATTGTATAAACGATCCATCGATTTCTAAAGTTGTTCTAAAAACCAGAAATTACCAAAAACAGCAGGCTCAGCTTTTCAAATGGTGACTGCAGATATGAAATATTGAGTGGGAAAAAAGTGCCAGTTAAGCATGGCGATTCTTGGTGGGTTCTAAAGAAATGTCACATCTACAACAAAGAATGTCACAAATGTTCCTTCCTTTATGTCTGACATTAAAGAAATATAAACATATTTTTTCTGCAGTGGCTCACACTTTTATCATACTGTCATACTCTTCTATTAACAAGAGCACCGCCTTGCGGGTGCTGACGCTCATCTGATTTTTTTTGTGTAATAGAAATATTGTCCTACCCATGATTTTCTAAGTCTAAAAAGGGCCATCATTCTTGCAAAAAGCAGGTTAGAGTTATGTTTCTTGATGTTCAGTGTCCACTTATGATGGTGAAAAACTGTTGCAAGTTTTAAAGCAATAGCTTTAATAGTTTATGAGAAAAGTTGACTTAAACATAATACTCAACCAAGAAAATGATTTTCTAAGTCCAAAAGGGGCAATAATTATTGCAAAAAGCAGGATGGAGTTATGTTGCTTGCTGTACAGGGTCAGCTTATGATGGTGAACAAGTGTTGCAAGTTTCAAAGCAATAGCTTTGATAGTTTAAGAGAAAAAGTTGACCTAAACATAAAACTTAACCAAGAAATCTGATATTTTCTAAGTCAAAAGGGGCCATAAATCTTGCAAAAAGCAGGAGGAGTTATGTTTCTTGCTGTACAGGGTCAACTTATGATGGTAAACAAGTGTTGCAGGGTTTTAAAGCAATAGCTTTGATAGTTTAGGATAAAAGCTGACCTAAACATAAAACTTAACCAAGAAAACTGATTTTCTAAGTCCAAAAGGGGCAATAAATCTTGCAAAAAGCAAGATGGAGTTATGATTCTTGACGTACAGGGTCTGTTATGATGGTGAACAAGTATTCCAAGTTTCAAAGCAATAGCTTTGATAGTTTAGGAGAAAAGTTGACCTAAACATAAAACTTAACCAAGAAATCTGATATTTTCTAAGTACAAAAGGGGCCATAAATCTTGCAAAAAGCAAGATGGAGTTATGTTTCTTGCTATACAGGGTCAGCTTATGATGGTGAACAAGTATTCCAAGTTTCAAAGCAATAGCTTTGATAGTTTAGGAGAAAAGCTGACCTAAACATAAAACTTAACCAGGCAACGCGACGCGACGCCGACGCGACACCCACGCGACGCCGACGCGACACCGCTCAAGTGATGACAATAACTCATCATTTTTTTTCAAAAAATCAGATGAGCTAAAACTAATTTTTTAACATATAAAATGCAGAACAAAAAATATTACAAGTTACAATAACAAGCTACTAACATAACCGGCTTCATCACATCAGCGCAAAAAGTGGGTAACTGCACTTATCCTGTTTTGCGCCGAGACGATGGTTTGTTTAATAACATACTGCCTATAGTATTGTTATTTGAAAAAAACAAGAGCACCGCCTTGCGGGTGCTGACGCTCATCTGATTTTTTTTGTGTAATAGAAATATTGTCCTACCCATGATTTTCTAAGTCTAAAAAGGGCCATCATTCTTGCAAAAAGCAGGTTAGAGTTATGTTTCTTGATGTTCAGTGTCCACTTATGATGGTGAAAAACTGTTGCAAGTTTTAAAGCAATAGCTTTGATAGTTTATGAGAAAAGTTGACTTAAACATAATACTCAACCAAGAAAATTATTTTCTAAGTCCAAAAAGGGCAATAATTATTGCAAAAAGCAGGATGGAGTTATGTTGCTTGCTGTACAGGGTCAGCTTATGATGGTCAACAAGTGTTGCAAGTTTCAAAGCAATAGCTTTGATAGTTTAAGAGAAAAAGTTGACCTAAACATAAAACTTAACCAAGAAATCTGATATTTTCTAAGTCCAAAAGGGGCCATAAATCTTGCAAAAAGCAGGATGGAGTTATGTTTCTTGCTGTACAGGGTCAACTGATGATGGTGAACAAGTGTTGCAAGTTTTAAAGCAATAGCTTTGATAGTTAAGGATAAAAGCTGACCTAAACATAAAACTTAACCAAGAAAACTGATTTTCTAAGTCCAAAAGGGGCAATAAATCTTGCAAAAAGCAAGATGGAGTTATGTTTCTTGATGTACAGGGTCTGTTTATGATGGTGAACAAGTATTCCAAGTTTCAAAGCAATAGCTTTGATAGTTTAGGAGAAAAGTTGACCTAAACATAAAACTTAACCAAGAAATCTGATATTTTCTAAGTACAAAAGGGGCCATAAATCTTGCAAAAAGCAAGATGGAGTTATGTTTCTTGCTATACAGGGTCAGCTTATGATGCTGAACAAGTATTCCAAGTTTCAAAGCAATAGCTTTGATAGTTTAGGAGAAAAGGTGACCTAAACATAAAACTTAACCAGGCAACGCCGACGCCGACGCCGACAACCGCTCAAGTGATGACAATAACTCATCATTTTTTTTCAAAAAATCAGATGAGCTAATAACTACATTCACCTTGTTGGCGAACTATGATTATACAACTGATACACTAAATAAATATTATCAATTATTTTTTCACCTTACCAATACTCACTTAGAAATGAGGATCTTCTGCTCTTCTTACTTTACCATATTCATCAAACTTTAAAAGTCCAGTCAATTATTTTATGTAACTGAAATTGAAATGGTTTAAAACTCTGATCCAAACCTCTTACAATCCAAAGAATGCACCTTATCTTAGGCTGTAGCTTAATGGAAGTATGTAAAGTTACCAGACAACACTGCCTGGTTGAGTCATGATATACCAAATGTCTATTATGTAATGCAGAAGTTCAACACAAATTTTCGAACAAAAAAATACAAACAAAACATACATTAATGTAAAAAGATTGTCTATTTTTACAATTTTATTATGTATTATTAAGTAAAATATCAGCTATTTCATTTTATTCGAACACAGATGTACGACTGTGTGAATCCTTAACATTCATTGGTCTCTAAATTTCCAGGCAGCATCAATCTACAAAATCCATACTTTTACTCTGGTAATAATCTTTTTTTTTAACAAAAGCATGAAATTCTATATAAAAAAATTAAATGATTTTTACAGTATTGCAAGTAAACTGATGAAGACTTACTGACTTATGTTATCTAACTATGCAAGAACCAAACTGAAATTCAGCTTTTTGACAATTTCAACAGATTCTAAGCTGATGTGACTTTGTTAACATTTTAATTTAAACATACTTAGCTCTACCTTGCGTACTTTCACATCAGGTTTCAGAAATTCAAACTGTCTTCATTTTTCAAATGACAAGAAGTAAATCGAATAATTTATTGAGTGTAATAATGTGGAGAAGTGAATCAATGGAAGAAAGATAAGACCTGAAATATGATCTGACTGTTTTAATGTTATTGCACATAAATTTGTTTAAAAACCAAAATGCCAACTATATAATATCTACAAAAGCACTACATATACATTTTTATAATTTTGATTCAACCAATGACTTTTGGCCTGTTTAAATAATAGTTTCTATCAATAACAGAACTAAAATCTCAGCACTATTTGTCCATGCATTTTTAATGCATTTGAATTATTCACAGTTCGGGTTTTTCAACTTAAACAAAAGCTCACATTAAAAATCAAAATATTTTCTGGGCACACAAAAAAAAATCCCAAAACATGCAACACTTACAAAAAAAAATAATAGAAATTGGTCAAAATCAGTTGGTCTTTTCTTTAAAATAATGCACATTTTTTGTTAAAATATCTTCGAAATTTCTAGTTTAATGTCCTTGATTATTTTTTCTTCTTGCCGAGGGTGGACTGCTGTGCCTGATACTGGGCCTTTCGTTGATTGAACAAGTTCATCTGGTCCTCTAAACTCTTCTTGCTGTTCTCAATCTTCTGTTTTTGATCTGCATGCTGACGCTTCAAACTGTCAAAACTGGCATGCAGCTACAAATTGAATCATGAATTTATAAATGATACATGGTGTGATAAAAAGTATAGCCAATCTACTGCATTTAATGCATTTCAGTTTTCGCCTAGGACCTGGTGTGGCCATGCTTCTTCCAGGTAGATATGTCATTTTTGTTTGGTTTGGTTTAACATCACAACAACACAATTACAGGTCATATGGCAACTTTCATAATGGGCAAAAACCATCCGAGTAGAACCACCAATCTTCCATAAGACGCCTGGATGTCTTCCTCACATGAAGGATTCTTCCACTCCAAGCAAAGTTTCAAAACCACAGTGGTGTGTGGCAAGTGATTCCATGACAGCAACCTTACAACTCGGCCACTTCTTTCTGGCATAACCTAAGTATCACTATAGCCTCAAGTTTTTTACTTTTCCTTTCACTTAGATAACTTATGCTGATCATGTCACTTCCTTTTGGCCTATAAAGCTTGCAAGGCCAGCTATCTAACAACCAGAATCGTGAACCTTCCTTTAATTTTGATAACAAACTTACTACTTCAGGATAAGAAATCTAATGCCCTTGGTAACAGCCATGTATCTATGCTTGGGAGTAACAACCAAGAACTTTGTAATGATTTTACCTCTTTCTCTGCCTCCTTAAGCTCAGCTTCCTTTTCTTTCACCTTGATAACAAATGTCTGTCTCATTTCTTCCTCTTTCTTCTGCAGCTCTGCTACATGCTCCTGACGTTTCTGCTCATAAGTTTCGGACAAACTGAAATTTGTACAATTACAATGTAAAGTTGACAATGATTTTATAGCAAGCACTGGATAAAACTTTGATATTGTTAATATTTACATGTGACTTTTTTTTTTTTGGCGGAGTCCATAACTGCAGTTCACAAAATTAGACCAAATGATAAAAAAATCTTTTCTCTTTAAAATTTGAAATCTAGCTATTAATGTCCCCACAAAGTAGCCAACTTTTACTAAAAGCACAAAGTTTATGCCAACAGAATTAAAAGAAACTCACAATAAGCTGGGACAATAATCAAATAATTATCTATATACCTCTTGGACTGGTCATCAGAGAACCCCATCTGTTCAAGTTTATGACGTCTGTAAAGTTCGAAATGTTTGCTATGAGTTGTCTCCCTTAGGTCCTCCATGTTGGTCCTTATCAGCATCTCACGTAACTTCACGAAGTCACAATGATTCTCATTCTCAACTGAAAATATCAGAAAAAAATATTTAATTACTGTACCAATGTGTGGTACTAATTTTTATCAATCCATGAAATTCCATCTCAAGAAACAAATAAAATTCCATTATATTTTATATGCAAAGCTGAAATCCATGAATCCTTATGAAACTACTGTTTCATCTAAAACTACAAAAAAAATTTCCCAAGAAAAATAATATATATCAAATATAGACTGGACAAGAATGCCAAATTTTTTTTCTCCGATGTATGCAGCCATGTCACTAAAAATTGAGCAATATTTTGTACACAAAGACATTGATGGCAAACCTGCCAGAACTTTGTCAATATATGGCCTTAGGGAATCTGTGTCAACATTGAGCTTAAGTTAAGGGAACCATGTCAAAATGGGACCTACCAACATCAGACTTTTTTAAAATACTATCAGCATGACACCCAATTTTCTCAAAATATTATCAGCACCACATCAGATTTTCTTAAAGATATTATCAATGCATGAACAGCATCTGCTGATAAAGTCAATACCACTAAACAGACCTATAACTAGAACAGTCACATGCACGATAATTACCTTGTACAGTTCCCCATGGGTACTGTCTGGCCTTCACCATTTTGTTTCCAATTTTTACTTCATCGCTCGAGCCTACCACAGCAAATGGTAAATGTCCCTGAAAAACAACAATATCCCTTTGTTTAGCCTCTGAAAATAGACCTTAGAAGACATAACTTGCTCTGAATCAAAGATGGTAGAGTCCTCATGTATTAGCCACAAATATTCATGCTTTTAATCTTTTTAGAATGCAGTTTTAAGCAGTATTTTGCAATAACATATTAAGCTCAACAGAAATACATAAAAGAAGCAAAACTGACAGAAGAAATGCCTTATTAATTCTATGATACAGTATATAGACTTTAATAATTACTTGGATGAAATATGTTCTTTTTTCAGTTTCTAATACAGTAACAGAATTAAATTCATCAAGCAGATGCGCAGGTAGTGAACCAAATAATTTTCTTGTACTGGGAGTGATGTCCAGGGAAAATAATCATCAACTATTTCTTAATTATTACATCAATTCAAAACTATTCTGTGGAACACTGTGTTTATTGAATCTATAGCAACCCAAAGGTGACAACTCTTCGGTCTAACAAAGGTGATATTTGCTACAAATAACAATGCAACAATGTTAGAAAACATGTTTAACACTTATCATGCTGGACACAATTGATTCTGCCTTTGCGACCAGTGTAGATCATGATCAGCCTGCATGTCTGTGCAGTCTGATCATGATCTGCACTGTTTGCTATTCAGTCAGTATCATTTTGGTAAGCACCCCTTTTAACAGTTAGTGGCACTGTCCAAATTGAAAGACGGACTAGTTCATTTAAAAAATACAGCAGGGTAAGGGTTAAGTGTAACAATAACTGTTGTTAGTGAAATAATAATTCCTGGCAGTAGATGTACTTCTTGTACAGGCTATATCAGCCAATAACAAAGCAGGTAACTAATGCAACAATGCATCTTGTGCATCGAAACAAAAACAGTAAAATAACACAGCTAAAATGAAAGCACACAATGCAACACAGAACAATAAGCTTGACATAAGACATTTGATTAAACAAGAGGACCATAATGGTCCTGAATCACTCACCTCTTCCCATATGATCCAGTTTTGAGTATGACGTCGTTTTTTCTATTATTTGACATAGTGACCTAGTTTTTGAGCTCATGTGACCCAGTTTTGAACTTGACCTAGGACCTAGATATTATCAAGATAAAAATTCTGACCAATTTTCTTGAAGATCCATTGAAAAATATGGTCTCTAGAGAGGTCACAAGCTTTTTCTATTATTTGACCTATTGACCTAGTTTTTTAAGGCACGTGACCCAGTTTCAAATTTGACCTAGATATCATCAAGGTGAACATTCTGACCAATTTTCATGAAGATCCATTCAAGGGTATGGCCTCTAGAGAGGTCACAAGGTTTTTCTATTTCAAGACCTACTGACCTAGTTTTTGATCGCAGTTGACCCACTTTCGAACTTGACCTAGATATCATCAAGATGAACATTCAGACCAACTTTCATACAGATCCCATGGAAAATATGGCCTCTAGAGAGGTCACAAGGTTTTTCTATTATTTGACCTACTGACCTAGTTTTAGAGGGCACGTGACCCACTTTCGAACTTGACTTAGATATCATCAAGGTGAACATTCTGATCAATTTTCATGAAGATTTCATGAAATATATGGCCTCTACAAAGGTCACAAGGATTTTCTATTTTTACATCTACTGACCTAGTTTTTGACCGCATGTGACCCAGTTTCGAACTTAACCTAGATATCATCAAGATGAACATTCAGACCAACTTTCATACAGATCCCATGAAAAATATGGCCTTTAGAGAGGTCACAAGGTTTTTCTATTATTTGACCTACTGACCTAGTTTTTGACGGCACATGACCCAGTTTCGAACTTGACCTAGATATCATCAAGATGAACGTTCTGATAAATTTTCATGAAGATCTTTTGAAATATATGGCCTCTAGAGATGTTACAAGGTTTTTCTATTTTTAGACCTACTGACCTAGTTTTTGAAGGCACATGACCCAGTTTCAAACTTGACCTAGATATCATCAAGGTGAACATTCTGACCAATTTTCATGAAGATCCATTGAAAATTATGGCCTCTAGAGAGGTCACAAGGTTTTTCTATTTTTAGACCTACTGACCTAGTTTTTGGCGGCACGTGACCCAGTTTCGAACTTGACCTAGATATCATCATGGTGAACATTCTGACCAACTTTCATAAAGATCCCATGAAAAATGTGACCTCTAGAGTGGTCACAAGCAAAAGTTTACGGACGGACGCACGGACGACCGACACCGCGCGATCACAAAAGCTCACCTTGTCACTTTGTGACAGGTGAGCTAAAAAAACATATACACATTGAAAAAGACTCATATAAAGATGTTGTTTGTCATTCTTCTTTCCAAAAAAAATTATGTCATCTTAAAGAATCTATCTGTCTCTATGCTGAATCAAATAAAAGAAACAACTGCTGCATGTGTCCTTTTTAAAAATTCACTGTATTCCATCAAATGTCTTTCAAACAAAAAACGCCACAGACACAAAAAGCTACATGTAATAAAGAAACTTGTGTGTTCAAAGTTAACATGATAGTTACTCTGATATCTTCACGTCTCACAACTCTGCAGCACTATTTTCAGCAAAATAATATCACATTATCATACATATACACACACAAAATTAAACAGCAACAAAAATACCAATATTTGCATAGATAGTCATTTTCTAATAAGTTCTTCATGACTTCCATTTTGCCAAATTTTCCACATTCTTTCATAAATTTTACAAATACATTGTATATCCTACCCAGCTCCAATGGCAGTAGTTGATGAAGTCCTATGTAATCTTTTGATACCAGACAAAGTGCAAAAATCACATTGATATACTGTGAAACCATATCAGCTGTAGGGGGATGGGGCATGAAATTTTGAGGTTTCAGCCAAAACAGGTACATGATTTTGTTGATTTTAAATTTTAGATGAAGAAATTAATGGAAGTCTTTTTTGTTTGTTTTGACCTAATTTTGTGGAGTGACCCAACATCAAAATCCATGAAATCTTGTCCCCCAATAAATATTAATGATTTCACAGTAATCATTAGTATTTAAAGTTTAACACTTACATTCATGGCATTATTTGTATCTGCTACAGTTTGATCATCGGTCGGGAAATGGTAAATCTGTACACCATTTGACTGTAACTCACTCATGATCTGAAATATATATATATAATCCACACTGACAAATACTATATACATGGTCAGTTTTCTTTTGAAAACTTGGTTGATCAACTTTTCAATGGAATCTGAACACTATTTTCAACATGATTTTTATTTCAAACGGAACCTTTGTAGCCAACCTGCCTGTCTCAGTTACAAAAAATCAATTTAATTTATAGTAGATTCTTCTGTTAGTGTTATAACTGTCTATATATGATAGTGTCCCATTGGGGCAAAATGGTACCAAGCATTTTAAATAATTCAGGAAGGTTATGTATCTTTTACTCCAATAAAACTAATTGTTAGTACCCAAACAGATACTATACACTATAAATTTGTTTGTTTTTGTTGGATTTTAATTTTTTATGTCAAAACACAGTTCAGTTCATACTGCAACTTTCCCACTTCTATACATGGAGGAAGACCTCAACTGCCTCTCTCGGTATCATTTCACTGCATGCACCTATGCAGAATAATCAGCTTTCAGTAAACCAGCTGGATCATGGCTTCATCACATGAAAGGTTCTACCTCTCTTACAGGGTTTCAAACCCAAGAATGCAAGGGGCAAGTGATTCAATGGCAACAACCATAATAATTTGTCTGCAGAGGCCTAACTGTAAGTATGAATGATTCTTACTTGTAACATTTGCCATTTTATAAGTTTTACAATTAACTATCTTATTTTGTCTAATGTTGGTTCATTCAATTTTTGCCTTTCAGGACAGCAGGCTATTTGGCCATTTATTAATCACATCCAAAGTATCCCAAAGTTCGGTATCTAAAGATTAACCCTTACCCTGCTATATTATTATAATGAATTTGTCCATTTTTCAATCTGAACAGCACCATTATTGTTAAAAGGGGTGCATACCAAACGGATACTGACTATATGGCAAATGGTGCAGGTCATGATCAGACTGCATGGATGTGCAGGCTGATTTTGATCTGCACTGGTCGCAAAGGCAGAATCAGTCGTGTTCAGCATGACAAGGGTTAATATATGTACGGTTACCTTCGCTTTAAACTTCTGTAGTTCAGCCTTGGTGATGGTGTCAGCCTTGGCAATGATAGGGATAATGTTCACCTTACTGTCCAGTTTCTTCATTGTGACTAGATCCAGAGCTTTCAGTCTAAAACAAACACAATCTCAGTAAATAAGCAAGTCTTATGGAAAATTACACACAAAATTCAAGTTAAATGTCATCCCTTAATAGATATTCTGGAAATTCACAAACTAGGTTAACAACAAATGCCAAAAGACAGCCATGATACTAAGACTAGTTTTTCAGACAGTAACTTGGCAATGTCCTTACAAGAAACGAAGATGGTGATAAATACTGAAATGTGCTCAAAAATTTAAGATCAGTACTACACTTCTAATCTTTCTAAGCATGCCGGTTTTTATGGTAAATGAATGACGTGTGAAGTACAAAAGTGTAAATAAATCAGCATTCCATTTTTCTTTTGCAAAACAGATTTTTAAATAAATACTTTCAATTTCAAAGTGAACATGTTGCATTATTTTTTGAAGTCAATGCTCATTTTGCTTTTCGGCCCATTTACTAAATAACATGTCATTAGTAAAGTGCTGCCAATAATGGCATAGGCACCTCCTGGTGTCATCAGGAAAACTGAACTATAATATCAGTAAAAAATTATTTAATATTGTGGGCACTAAATGTAATGGTTTTGGCAAAAAACGGCTATTTCAAGGGTATATAAATTTGTGAATAAAATGAAGGGAAATTTTACTTGTTTGTTGGGTTTTAATGTTGTGGTATCACTAAACTATGAAATCCACAAAAATTAGTGCCTCACAAATATTAAAGATTTCGCAGTATACATACGAGTGCCCAGTTGGTGCAATGAAATACAGACAAGCATGGATCCTGCTGTCGTGATAGTTGAACAGGGATCTTTTAATCTTCAGCTCCTCCGAAAGAAACGCTTCAAACTGACTGTCTATGTAATCTACAATAGACTTCCAGCTGCAAAGAAATAAAGCATACTAAAAGCATCAGTATATAAACAATATACAAATCAGATTCATAAATACTGGAAATCTTACTTATTTAAAACCCATTTTTGATTAAATTGAATGTTGCAAAAATAACTGTCCGTTTTGTTAGGTTTAAAGTCATATTTACGCAAGTAAGGTCATATGGTTACTTTCTAGCTTTTAATGGTGGAGGAAGATGCTAGGTGTACTTATGAGCATCATTTCAGGCACAGTTTGTCAGCTAAGTAAAACTAAAGACCTTCCCATAAGCCAGCTGGGTATCTAACATGAAAGAATTTTACACCCTAAGGAAGGTTTTGAACCCACAGCGGTGAGGGGCGAATAATTCTAGGTAACTAAGTGACCTTAACCATTCAGCCACAGGAGCCTACTTTCAAAAGAGGAAGCCATCCAGCTTTCAGCTTTCTGGACGGTTCTTCTACTAAATCACCCACTAATCAGATGTTATTCCAACAGGAAAAAGCCTTAAAGGTGCCGAAAGGAACATAAATATTACAAATAATGCATCTCTTAGAGAATAATGAAAATGTCTAGGTCAAACTTTTGCATTACCAGTAATCAAATCCACTTTTAGAACAAGCATTTACATGTAGAAATACAGTAGAACACCGATCTGATACTAGACATTGCAAGGGCATGAGGGAAATGCTTGAGAAAACAAACGGCCAGGGACCACAATTTATTTATTTGGTTGGGTTACTGTCGCACCGACACAATTATAGGTCATATGGCGATTTGGAGGAAGACCCTAGGTGCACCTCCATGCATTATTTCATCACGAGCGGTCACCTGGGTGAAACAACCGACCTTCCGTAAGCCAGCTGGATGGCTTCCTCACATGAAGAATTCAACGCCCCAAGTGAAACTCGAACCCACATCGATGAGGGGCAAGTCATTTGAAGCCAGCGACCGTAACCACTTGTCCACAGAGGCCCCTCCAGGGACCACAAGAATAACTCTTAATCAGCCCTTGTGCTCGAGTCACCGATACTCAGACAAGCACTATTTCTCTGTCTGCTACAATAGTATAAACAAATACCTGTCTTCCTTATTGATTTGATCTCCAAAACCAACACTGTCAACAATTCTCAACTTCAGTCTTACATTGCTCTCTTGCAGCTCTGAAAGAAAAAACAAGAGGGTCATGATGACCCTGGATTGCTCACCTGAGTAACATGAGCTACATCTTTCAAATGTCGAACTGATGATTTTTAGAATTTTTTTGCAAGATTTTCCGATGTACAATCAAGTAACCCCTGGGTTGGGGCCAATTTTACCCTGGCGGTCATGATTCGAACAAAGTTTGTAGAAGTCTACTTGACAATGTTACATATCAAATATCTAAGATCTAGGCCTTCTGGTTTATTTTTGGCAAATTTATGAAGATTTCCCTATGTACAATCAGGTAACCCCTGGGGCTGGGTCAATTTGATCCTGGTGGGGCCAAGATTTGAACAAATTTTGTCGAGGTCCACTAGGCAATGCTTCATGTCAAATATCTAAGCTCTAGACCTTCTGGTTTATTTTTAGAAAATTTTGAAGATTTTTCTATGTACAATCAAGTAACCCTATGGGGCTGGGTCAATTTGACCCCAGGGGTCATGACTTGAATTTTTTTTGTAGAAGTCTACTAGGCAATGCTACATGTCATATATCTAAGCTCTAGGCCTTTTGGTTTATTTTTAGAAATTTTTTGAAGATTTACCTATGTAAAATCAAGTGACCCCTTGGGCGGGGTCAATTTTGACCCCGGGGTCATGATTTGGACAAATTTTGTAGAGGTCCACTAGGCAATGCTACACGTCAAATATCTAAGCTCTAGGCCTTCTGGTTTATTTTTTAAATTTTTTTGAAGATTTTCCTATAGAAATCTATGTAAAATCAAGTGACCGCTGGGGCAGGGTCAATTTTGACCCCGGGGTCAAGATTTGAATAATTTTAGTAGAGGTCCACTAGGCAATGCTACATGTCAAATATCTAAGCTCACGGGCTTCTGGTTTTTGAGAAGAAGATTTTTTAAGATTTTCCTATGTAAAATCATAATTATCATGACCCCTGGTCATGATTTGAACAAACTTGGTAGAGGTCCACAAGGGAATGCTTCACACCAAATATCTAACTCTAGAGCTTCTGGTTTTTGAGAAGAAGATTTTCAAAGTTTTTCTTTTCGGTTGCCATGGCAACCGGAGTTCTGCGTGGAATTCAATTCTTTGAACAATTTTTGTAGAGCTTCACCCAAGGAACATTCCTGTGAAGTTTGGATGAAATTGGCCTAGCAGTTTATGAGATGTTGTTTAAAGTAAAAGTTAACGGACGCACAACGGACGCCGGACCGGACGATCACAATAGCTCACCCTGAGACTTTGGCTCAGGTGAGCTAACAATGTTTTCACTAAATGCTGAAAGACACTCTGACAGGAGAATATGCATTCATTAGTACCAGCACTTCTTACCAAATCCATTTAATTTCATTGGCATTTTTTTTTTCTCTCATTTTTCTTGGGGACAGACATTTGTGGACTTCAAAATTTACAAGTAAGATAAACTTGTTTGTTTTCGAAGATTTTTTAAACTAGTTCTCCACAAAGTGATCAGTTAATTTTTAAATATAACTGTCAGTCTAACATAAAAATATATAAATATTTCTGAAAATTACTACTGCTGCCTGTACAAATGTACCAATTTTACCAGCACCAGTGTCACAAGGAAATGTATCCTTCAACATTTAAAAGTCTGAAACTTGGACTTCAAAAAATGGCAAATATTAAAGTTGCAAAAAATATGTTGTTTGTTGCAGCAAAATGAGTACTTGTGCAGTTTTATTACTCTCTGTGTAACATTAACAATGAAAAGAAGAACATTTAATTTAAATCTAAATTTTGAAATTAAAAGTTTATACTGGCCCAGTACCAATGTTAAAGTGCTATATAGAACCACTGCTATCAGTACTGGTGTTGCCAGTACCAGTGTTACTTCTACCTATGCCATCTGCATCAGTGCTTTTTCCAAGACAACAATCTTAAACAAGGGCACTGCCTATGGGTATCATCGCACTTCTGCAAGTGCTGGACAGTATGTAAGAAATGAGTTACAGTTCAGAATTTCTATGTACAACAAGAGCTGCCACTAATGGTGACAAATGCCCCCGCAGCACCTTGACCTTTGACTTGGTGACCTTGACCTTTGACCTGGTGACCCCAAAGACAGTAGGGGTCATGTACTCAATAAGTACTATCAGCATGTGAAGTCTGAAGGTCCTGGGCGCAGTGGTTCGCGAGTAAAGTGCCTTCATGCAAAAAGTTAACATTGTGGCGAATTGAAAACTAATATGCCTCCCTTCAGGGGCATAAAAAGGGCCATAATTCTATCAAAATGCAGGTTTTAGAGTTATGGTTCTTGGCCTACATACATTTTGTAATTATCTAATGGTGATAAACAAGTGTGCAAAGTTTCAAAGCTGTAGCTCTTATAGTTTTTGAGAAAAGGTGGACATAAACAAAAATTTTAACAAATGCTGACCATCAAGTGACGACAATACCTCGTACTAGTTGTAGATTTTTTTTTCAAAATTCAGACAAGCTAAGAAGGAATCCATCTCTTTTACATGGAAAATACAATATATTCCTAGCAACATAAACAGATGCTAAGTAAATTACTTACCATAAGTATTAGCCTTGAGTTTCACACCTGGCAAGTCATGAGTGGACGGTGTAGAATCAAAGTGAGTGTTGAACAGTGTATCCATCAATGTTGACTTGCCAATACCAGTCTCACCTAATATACAAATCAACAGTCCAATTTCATGCATGTTTGTAAAATCCATCATATATAATTAACAACTAGTAGTATTACATGTCTACATTGTCTACAAAACTTTTGTAGCATCATATATTTCAGTCTTAGTTACATGCATCACTTTGGAATTATTTATACGGTAATTATTTCAATACCAACTTTAAATCTCCAAATTTTGCACAGACACTGATCTCTTTATGATTATGTCAAAACTTGGGACCAAATGCCTAAGTTTATAAATCCTATGCATATTGACATTCAATGGTGATATTTTTAAAAACACTTACCAAGACACAGGATATTAAAACAGAACCCCTGAGCAACAGACTTGTTTACAAGCTGATCAGGTAAACTGTCGAAACCAACATGTCCTGTTAGATTGAGATTCCTTGGTCCATTGGCCTGCTGGCCTCGGCTAGCTGGGGCAGGAGCCTGATTGAAATAGAAAAATCAATCAATTTGCAAATTCATGAAACAATAACCTTGAGAATAATGTGTATATGTAATAAAAATTTGATGACTATTAACCTATAAAGCTTCTACTAAAACTAGCATAAAATTAAGTGTTCAAAGCCAAAATAGCATCTAAATTTAACAAAATACTAATTCACAGGTATGCACAAGTTTATTTCATTTGCATAACAAAAATAAAACTTTTTATCAAAGCTTGGAACAATTGCCATATAAACCCGACTGCACTGAATTAGACTAAAATTATCTAACAGTAGTCAGCATGTAAACATTTATAAAATATTAATAAATCATATCTGAGGCAAGTTAATGGTGAAAATAAAATAATTTTCTGGGAGTAAAGTATGTGAACTAAGTGCTCTTTTAGCCCCAATAACAAATTTTAGTTAGCCAAAGGTGAAGTTGTAATGTTCTGTTTACAGCACAGATATATTTATATACATGAAACAGTAGCCCCGATTTCCTGAAAGACAGAAATTGGACTGCCTCTGCAAAGCCAAACTTGAGAGAAGTATCTACTTGAAATCCATTACCTCTTCTACCTTTTCTTTCCAATAACCCATTGTATTAGATTCAAATCAGCTAGTAATTACTGTACATCGTATCTAAACATATCTATTTCTGTTGCTTTAAGGTAGCGGTCTTGCAATGACAACCAGGAATTTCCAGCTAATTATGGACCGGCCATACAAGATTAAACTTTTTCTGCTATTCAGACATAAGAGGTAATCGTAATCGGCGCCGTTACAGAAATACATGTGCTAGTATGAGCAGCATTAATCATTAATAGCCAGAGAATGACAGAAATGTATACAGGGCAACTTAAGCGCAAGCAAAATTACCAATGTCATTCCTGGTCCACAGACCACTACCTTATGCAAATATAAAGAAGATGTCTAGAGTACCGGTATATACTTTGACTTTCTAGCGAATATGCTATTTATAATAATGAAAATAAACAGAATTCTTTCATTTGCAGAGTTGTTAAAGACTTGATACAGACTTGTGCACGAAATACAGCTGTGTAAGCAGTTCTATCCAACTGAAAACTGAAATAGTGCAATAACATAACACAGAAACAGTATATAGTCAGTACAGTGTGCTAGTCTTGCTAGATGATACAGTGAAACAGTGGCAGAATAACTTCCTTTACATCGGAATACTGAAAATCTTATAATTTCGTAATTTCTGAATTCCAAATTATCTAAACCAGAAAAACCTAATGGCGATAATGATTTATCTGAAATAGTTCTAATAATAACGAAGTAAACAATGGAAATCGAATGTCAAAACATGTTAATATTTTATAATAATCCCAAGCTGACTTCATTCTTTAAAGAAATGCTGTCTGTGTTAAAACTCTATCGGGTCCTGTGAAAGCCTATCTATAAAACTTAAACATACTTAAAGATACAATTTGACCAGAAAAGTGAAATATTCAGACTTATGGATTTATTATAAAACAGAAAGATTCTCAGTAGAATGCTTACAAAGAAGTTGAATAAGGTACACCACTAATGAAGTCCAGTGAAAACCATGAAACTAATCTTGTGCAAAATGAAAAATCAAAAGTCACAGTAGAGAGAAATTATCAGTTTAATCTGGAGAAAAAAATGTTTCCTGACTGAATCATCTAGCTATGTAAATGTTTTAATACATTAATTTTAAAGAAATTCCCACAATCACTACTTTCAGTAACCTTTTTCATGTTTAACATTTTTAAGATGCTTAATTTGTTTCAAAGAATGTACATGTTTAATGCATACTATGCTTTCTACATGGTAATAAAAAAGCAGAAAGCTAAAACTAAAAAGCACTTTTAGGCATTTTGTCTGACTCTGTTGTTATAACAATATATATAAAATGTTAATTACTGCTGATGGAGCTCCTGAAATTTCTATTGTACATGGTTCCATTTTTTAAAAAGTTATTCTGATTATTTTTTTCATGGCATCACCAGGTTACTGCCAGCTTACCTGCAATACTGAGCGAACTAAATCTCCAGCATTTGATGGGACCTATACATGCATAAAATCCAAGTTAACAAATAAAAATAAAGTCACTGAACTAAACTTCATTCATGATACAAACCAAACAAAGTTGAATTAGTCTGAGTATTGGATACATGTAGATTTAAAACACAAAAAGTTCTCAGAATAACTGAGAAAAGTTCCTTGGTTATTTGCGTTTCGAAAGAAAATGCAAACAATCAAGTGAACGCTGGTATCTGAAAACCAGATACCAGAGTGAATATTGATTGATATTATTGAAACAAAAATAACAATTAGCCTCATGTATTGAGAAAAAATTCAAACAACACCCAATCGTAGAAAGAAAGAGTTGTTTTATATGAAAACTGAACAGCATATAATACATGTATTTACTCTATAAAACAATTGTCAATTTACTGATATATAATACATAATTGAATTCTGGAAAAGTACTGTATAAAGCCTGATAAGGGGCAACAATTTCTGACAGTTTGATGCCTTTAAAAACTCACCATTTTCAAAGCACCGTTACAAATCTTTGTTTTGATGTATAAAAAATTTGCAATAATGTCTCTGGGCTGAAATTTCACATAACTAGGTGGAATGTGGTTTTCAGCAATTCTTTATTTTTATTTGTTGCCAAATACATTCATTTTCAAATGAGGACATTTTTAAAGAATATCTTAAGTATCTAGTTGTACGGGCCATGCAATGGACAGGTAGATTGTTGGTGAAAATCTTGTTTATCAAATATTTCTGTGTTTTGATGATATACTCCTAAACCTTTAACATGTAAATAATCCACAATATATGGAAGGAAGTGTATAGGGGTACGGATCTATACCTCTAGAATCTGATTCTAGAGGTATGGATCTGTACTCCTAGACAATCCTGTTAGGGGTTGTCTACAGCACGGATGTCCTTTCTCCAGATGTTATGTGTTATCTATATCTTTAACACTTCCTATCTGGAAAAAGGTCTTAGAGTTAAACAATTCCTAACAGGCTTTCCTAAAGGTAAAGATAAACACCTCTAAAATCTGATTCAACAGATAAATATATCAATAAGTTACGAGCTAAATGACATTTGTCTAGGGAGTAAGCACAAAATCTTGGGACAGCAATAAAAAATTAAATGTTTGAAGGGTTGGGTCACAATAATTTTAGGCAAAAAAAGAGCTTTAATTCAAAAGTAAAGAATTGCTCTACAAATTGAAGAAAAATCCTCACCCTTTGAACATCTGTTGCGGCCATGTTTAAACCGAATTTGGTCAAAATTTTATAAAAAATCAACAAAAATGCAAAAAATTCTCAACCCGGAAGTATTCAGTGCGGGATAGATTGTTAATTGTAAGCCAACGTCTTTGAACAACAGGAAAGATTTACTACATATATTGTGCGTCTGCTACTGCTGTCCGCAAGAGTAAAGGTAACCCATACCAAGGTGACAAATATCGGTCTTTCAAAAATAACCCAGTCATGATTCAGCCAATCATAGTAAATCTTCAAACTATTAAGAGGAAACTGATCTAGCATTCAAAATAGAAAAAATGTGGAAACTCCACAGGTCGCTCAAAGCCAGATTAACATCATTTTGCTTGTTTATACTGTTTTTTATGTTTCAGTTCTTTCCCTTTTGTTTTGCCGCTGCACGTTTTCTTTTTTGTTTTCTTTGCATAATCCTAGTCTTTGCTTAATAGAAGTTGATAGCTATGCAACTTATCATTTTGCTATTTACTTCATGCATATGTTTGCATCAGACAAAGCTCTTTAGTTTTTCAGTTGCTTTCCCTTTTGTTGCTGCTGCATTTTTAGCTCACCAGAGTTAAACCACATCATTGTCCGGCGTCCGTCGTAAAACTGCGTTGACAATAAAATATTCAAAATAAAATTTCCAAGTACATATTCAATGAAGGCAGCAGTCAGTAAAAAAAAAAACCCGGATTTTTGCAGGCCAATTACTGCCGGAAGGTCTCAGTTAGCCTTACTCGTAAGTACAGGTAAGTGTTCTAGGAATATCAAACGTAGTCGTTCCAGTACGTTTAACAACATGCAATGGAGGATGTCCCATTACTTATACACTCTTTGCAGATCAAGACCAAAGGAGTTATCTACCATATAAGAGAGCTCGGGAAAGATGGGTAAGTGACAACTCGATTTCCTTATAACAATGCGTATAAACGGGAAAGAACGGCGGACAATAAGCAGTTGCTTTGTGTTTTGAATTAATCTAAACGCTATAGACTATAGGAAAGCTTATAAATCCCAGCATTATTGTCAGCTAGTAAGTATCAATAGAGGGACTCCTCTTTCAAAATTACCACTATAATTATATAAGAAATACCAGTTATAGTCTGTTGAAAAAGTCAAACATCTGAGTCTATATTTAATAATAAGTCTAGAATTAAATAATACCCTGTTTTAAGGTAATTTAACCACTATCAGTGACGTCTGTTTTACTATGGCATAATAACATTTAAATGTACAGATCAGCCATAGTAAAATTATGCGAATTATGCGTACTTGATCTCAATGTTGGATGATGCATTGTCTGGAAGAACATGTTCTAATGATATCATACTAGATTTATAATGCCCCCCCTTGAAGAAGGAAGGAAATATTGTTTTGCAAATGTCGATCGGTATGTCAGTCGGTTGGTCTGTAGACCAATCAGTTTCTGGATGATAACTCAAGAACACTTGAGCTTAAGATCATGAAAGTTGATAGGAAGATGGTTCATGACCAGCAGATGTCCCCTTGATTTTGAGGCCGGGAGATCAAGAGTCAAGATCACAGTGACCCGGAACAGTTAAACATTTTCCTGATGATAACTCAAGAACGCTTGGCCCTAGGATCACGAAACTTAAAAAGGAGGTTGATCATGACCAGCAGATGACCCTATTCATTTTGAGGTTAGTAGTTCAAAGGTCAAGATCACATTGACCAGGAACTGTTAAACAGTTTCCGGATGATAACTTGTAAACACTTGGGCCTAGGATCATAAAACTTAATAGGGCAATTGACCATGATCAGCAAATTACCCCTATTGATTTTGAGGCCAGTAGGTAAAAGGTTAAGGCCACAGTGACCCGGAACAGTAAAACTGTTTCCAGGTGATAACTTAAGAATGCTTGGGCCTAGGATCAAGACACCTAATAGGCGATTGATCATTGATTGACCAGAAGATGACCCTTATTGATTTTGAGATCAATAGGTCAAAGGTCATGGTCTCATTGAGCCCGAACAGGTCTACGGTTTCCAAATGATAAGTCAAGAACGCTTGGGCCTAGGTTAATTAACGTTGATACGGAGGTTGATCATGGCCAGCAGATGACCCCTATTGATTTTAGGCCAGTATTAGTCCTTACAAAGGTCAAAGACACAGTGATCTGGAACTGTCAAACCATTCCCGGACGATAACATGAGAACGCTTGGGCCTAAGATTACAAAATTTAGTAGGGAAATTGATCATGACCAGCGGATGACCCCTATTGATTTTGAGGCCAGTAGGTCAAATGCCAGGTTCACAGTGACCCGGAATAGTTTAACCATTTCCAGACGATAACTTGAGAACGCTTGGGCCTAGGATTACGAAACTTAGTAGGGAGATGATCATGACCAACAGACGACCCCTATTGATTTTGAAGTCAGTAGATCAAAGGTCAAGGTCACAGTCACAGTGACCCAGAACAGTAGAACATTTTTTGCCAGCTAACTGGAGAATGCTTTAGTCTAAGGTCACATTTGATACGGAGGTCACTTACGACTGATAAATGACTCATAGTTATTGATTTGAGGTCAGTATGTCAAAAATCCAGTGCACAGTGAACAAATAATTTCTGTTCCTTGTGCAGTTACTGAATGCATCAATGGGGGCATTTCTTGTTCTACGTGCTCGATCTTTTTTTGCACAGACAAATACTGTTTTAGATTTTAACATGCGAAAAATGTTAGTCCATTCAATATCTTTGTAACAGAGTTCCGCTTAAGCAGTTCCTGCTGAGGCTGGATAAATACTGGCAAAACCAAGAAATTTTATATAACTTTCAGGCAAAAATGACTACCGGACAAGATATAAATTGCCGAGAGCTGGTGTCAGAGGAATTACACCTTCTACCAGATATCAACTAAGGCAAGCTTAGGTATGGTAAGAGGTGTTGCACTTTCAATCTACCTCTCATGAACAGACTCGTTCAAATCGCGTCAGCTATTATTTTGCTTGGTTGCTTCAAAGAGCTATAAAAATGTATTTTATACTTCTTTGGTTGCATTATACGCTTCCAAAGGATCCGAATTTGCAAAACTGCCTTAAAATATGGTCGCTCATAAGCTTATGTTTATTTTTTCATAAATCGACTTTACCTTCCGTCTTGTTGGTAGTTTTTTCTACTTTTATGTATTTGTAAAAAATATGACTAGCAATGCCTAATATGTAATAAATTTTTTTTTTTCGCTTGTTTTCTACTTCTGTTTTGTGTAGTGATGACATACTTATGAGTATATGCATGTCTAATAATTTATTTAACTTATTTCTTTAGCAAACATTCACTCCGTAAGTACCCGGAAGTAGTATTGGCTAAAAGCCGATGCTGAGTGAATTTTGAGATTTTCCATATTTCTTCAAGCTTTGCGTTTGACAGCTGTGAAATTTCAATTTTTGGATGTGAATTGTTAAGTCATATATTCAACAATGTCTGAGGAAGGCCAGAGTGCCGAATCAGACGTTAAAACTGTCGCAGAAATTCTAAAATCAGAAGGGAATGACGAGCTAAAATTTGGTCTGCTAATCAGCCTAATCAAGGTGAACCAAGCAACAAGTAAGGATGTGGTGAACACTGTCCTTCATTTGGTAAGTGTGGAATGTCCTGACAAGGAGAAAATTAAACCTTCTTTCACCTGTAGCAAGAGTGTATTGTTGTCATTTGACTATTTGATACAGTATCAACAACTTACCTGCAATAATCAATAAGTTATTGATCTCAGCAATTGCTACAACAGGTTTTCAATAGCTGGTGGAATGTTAAAATGAACTCGTTAATTGGCATGAAATTAAGACATTTATAAGTCCTGCAATAGGTCGAAAACTTAGAATACAAAGTTTTCTATTGAAAGTGGGTGTGGCAATTTCAGAGTTTTTTCTTTCTTTTTTGGGAACTTAGCCTATACCCCCAATATTGGGAATTTTGACGCGTAAATGTTCCATATTGGGAAATATTCAGTCCCATAGGATATAGTAAGGATGTGTTTAAGCACTTTCTCATACACTTGTTTCACATTGTACAACCTCTTTAACATACTGCCATTCCAATTTGTCCATAATTTGGTCAGTGCTTGTGCAATTTTGATGAATTTTTTTCCAGAATGTAGATTCGGAATTTTTGCACTCATTTTGGGAAAAATACTTTTTGGCATTGGGAATATAGTCGAATAACGGCTATAAAAACGGCCCAAAAAAAACCCTGCAATTTTATTAAATTTGGTTTCAGTTGACAAAATTTATTTCCATGAATTTGAATATCTATAAAATGAAAGAAGATGCAAAGCTATTTTAAACCATTTGGGACAAAATTTGAGAAACAATTTATAATTTTGCAGGAGATATCCCATATAAGAGACATCAATTTTCCAGTTGCGTTTGCTGTTACTGACTGAAGTGCAGCGAAATCTGTGACAAAGAACACCAATGAATTAAAATCACGACTATGTTGACTGCTTATAAAGGCCTACATAGATCTTATATGACTGCCTTTGTAAGACAGGGTTTTCCCAAATCACTGCCTGTGTAAGACGGGGTTTTCCCAAATCCTAGGGGCAGTGTGGAATGGAAAACCAAGTGCTATGACTTTTTGCCTGCTCTGACTCAACTTTTACCTGTGCCTAGCAGATGGGCAGTCCTTAGAACGGAGCCCTGCACTAGAGTTTTATTTTAAATGTAACTTTTTTCTTAACCTGGTTTCCCAACTAAAATGGAGTTATTTTTTGGCGCAAGTGTCAATTTGATAAACATACTTTGCATAAGGAATAATAAAAATAGTAAACCTATTGACCTATTTGACTACCATATATTTAGCTGAAATTCATCTGAAATGCTAGTGTGAAAAATTATTGTTACCATCCTTTACATACCTTGGTTGCACAACCATGAATGAATTCCAAAGGTAGACACTTTTAAAACTCCAATGCCTTATATAGTGTTATTTCTAGAGCGACGCTGTGGGGCGCCCCGCCCTGCCCTTTTTAATTGCCGCCACGCTGCCCTTATAATGTGCCCTCCTGCCTTTGATCTTCTGCTAAATCCCGCCCTTTATCGTGTAGACATGCCTCGCTGATATTTTGATCAGCAAATTACGTCACGGCGAGTGCACACAGGTAATGAGAATCAATGAGGTGTTATGATTAATTGATAAAGTATTGATTATGACTTTTTTGTGTACTGTCAAAAAAGCGCCAATTAATAAATTATCAGTAAGCGGCCAGCTGATTACCGAGCACGTAAAAAGCGCCCTTTAAAATTTCTTCATGCAAGCTTTAAATTAAACCATTGTTTAGTATAATAAGAATATATCTTTGCAGTCTAATCCTACCTTCATCTTTACTAGAAAATCCACAAATTTTAATGAATTTCGAAAGCAAAAATAAGTTAAAGATATCCGTTCACAATTCTGATTACACCCGATGTCGTATGCAAACAACAACAACAACATGCAAATTTTCAATTATTCCGTCAAAAAAGCTGAATATCACTGTTTTTTTTTTTTATGATAAGTATCATCATAATTTGAGGAATTATCTCTGGTTTACCTTAGTGAGTCAAGTAAACTTAACAAAAACCACTTTCACATGTCATTCCGAAAGTGTACCAGTATCCGGATAGTACATTTTGGATACATTTTTTACAAACTTTTATAGCACTTTTCTGTTAATGAAATATTGATGAAAGACCTAATTAATATGACATAAATTTTGATACATATTAGTTTACAATGTGACCTGAAACTGACCTTTTTATTATGTTGTAACATGATCTTGGCTTCAAGCTTATTAGACACATATAACATATAAAAACCCTCCACTATATCATAATTATCCATATGAATAAGTTGACATCCTTGGTAACATTTTTTGAAAAAAAAGCTTCAATGAATGGTTTGAAAAAAAATATAAAGTAATGTTAAACCCTTTGTAAACTCTGTTACTGGTTTTGGGAACATATCTTTTACCACTTTACTCTGTGATTTAAAAGTATGTGCACAAAAATCATAAGTGTAATAAATACAAAACTATAAACATCTAGAAATGTTACTACTGCTGCGGTAACTTTCCAGTTTAAAACGGCACTATGCCCCTTTTTGGCAGCACCCTGCCCCTTTTTAGACAGCACCCTGCCCTTTTTGAGCTCTAGAAATAACACTACTTATATAAATGGTTCGAATGTTGAAATGTCACGATATATATCAAATGCAAGTACAAAACTAGATGTTATAATGAAGTAAAAAGACGTACTCATTTTTGTAAACACTTGTATTAAAGGGAGGTAATTACAAAATTTATAAAATCAGTAGAGCAAGTTTCTAATGGGGATTTTACTCTGTGTAATTGGTCGTTTTATTATTATCTAATAGAATATACTAAAAGAGTAAGATGTCATAAAGTATGATTGACCATCATATAGAGTATAAGAGATCACCAGTCAACAAAAAAGAAACTTTCAGTTTTCCAAGTTGGTTTACAAACAGGTTTGACTCTCTAAATATTTTAAGTGTTTTATATGCTATTCTAACTTTTAATGATTGAAGCAGGGCTCTTGTTTCATATTCTGTGCCCAAAATTTGGCCCCAGTATGTATTTTTCCCCTTTGTGATATCACAAGATAGAATTCTCCAATTTTTGTTTTTGTGTTGTGTCTTTAATATTAACTGTTATTGCTTACTGTCAAAGGACAGTCCAGCTACTTTATTTCTTTATGTCTTTGTAGTTTGACTGCATTCTTTATGCCCTATTAAATTGTATAAATTTAGTATGTGAATACAACGGTTGACAGAATTATTTTTAAAAAAAAATGGAATTGGAGTTGCAGTAATAATGAAATCCCAACAGGTAAATTGGGGTTCCATTCAGTCTCGGGTGAGAATTCAGGTATTTTTTTCATCATTTTGGGGGTGCCACCAACACTTGTTAGAATTTGGAAAATACCTGTGTAAATTTCTTTTAATAGTTGGAAAAATATTAACTTGACAAAATATAAATGATCTCTTTTTCAAGAACATTTTGAAATATATGATGGCATTTTGATAACAGTTTACTTAATCCTGTGGGTAACAGTTTACAGAATAGCAAAACTACTGTTGCAAGCCAAAAACCTATGCAGTACCTATGGTTTAAGAATTTTAAGTTCAGCATTGGGAAAAAACATACTTTTTTTGCTTTGGGATTGCTGCTTTTTACAGGTGGTAGCTTTATAGGGAAGAAAAGTCCTGGAATTCTTTATTTGCAACTAGTGGATGTGGCAGAATCATTTTATCCCCAAAACAGGTTTTCAAATAACTTGGCACGTAATATGGATGTGCAGATGTCAAGTACTCCCAAGTCATGTTGTATCAAATTAGATATCTGGAAATAAATACTAGATTTCTTAAGAAGGCTTTAAAACTTAATTACTGACAAACTGTTTGTTATGGAAACACATGAGAAGTTGCTGTTTTTACTACTTTTTACGATGAAAATCGAAAAGCGTTTGTAACACTTTACACCAGGTTAACTGTCTCGATTATAAATATCTATATTTTGAAGTCATAATTCACTAATTCCGCTATAACGCTATTGGTTAAAAAGACGGAAAATGTCTTTATTGCTGTGACGGTCCGGGGTTTGATTCTTGACGCGGTCATCTTTTTTTCTTGATTTGGAATTTTAAAAATATTTTAGAAACAAAAACTCGTATTCTAATGTTCATAATATGACCAAACTTCAGTTTGAAAGAAAGATTTTTTTTATCCAAATCTGGGGGTCAGTGCCTTTAACCTCCGAAAGTTTTTGAAATTATTTTTGCTTGGTACAGACTTTGCCATATTGTGACCACATGCAGAACATATAACTTTGTTTTAAGGAGGCTACATTTTTAGAACATAGATATTCATTTTGGATTTTTGTTGCTGGTTTTCAGTTATAATGGGTTCTTTGCTGTGTCTAGATACTACATATCAGTTCATCCTTCCATTCTAGCATAAGACTGTTGTTTCTGTTATGTTCAAGGCATGTTTTAACGAGAATGGAAACATCTGCTGTTAACACTCCTTTTTAGCTCAACTATTCGAAGAATAGGGGAGCTATCCTACTCGCCTCGGCGTCGGCGTTAGCGTTTAGCGTCACACAAATGTTAAAGTTTGCGTACCAACCCAAATATTTTCAAAGTCCATTGAGATAATTGCTTTCATATTTTGCATACTTGTTTACCATCATGACCCCAGTCTGTAAACAGGAGCAGACAACTCTGTCAAGCATTTTGACTGAATTATGGCCCCTTTTCAACTTAGAATATGCTTATTGTAATGTTAAAGGTTTACTCATAGCTTATATTATACTATCAAGCACTGAGAATAGTCGAGCGCGCTGTCAACTGACAGCTCTTGTTGTTTATGCTCGTTAATATAAAAATTGGCCAAACTGTAAACCAGCCATATAATGCATAATTAAAACAGCTTTGTCTAATGGACATTAATTTAATTTAAAATAGCCTTTTACACATTTAATGATAGAATAGCGTTTATTTGTAAGCACATGTTTGTTTCCTGTCATCATTTGCAGAATACCTCAGGGTCATGTTGGCTTTTGCACTAACCAGTCCTTCGGGGAATCTGCGAATGTTTTAACACAATAGAAGCACTAACTTAAGTGAGCAGTATTGAGGGACATACCTAAATATTTGGAAACAGTCTCTGTTTAAAAATGTTCAAATTTATCTCTTACCCATTGTGTGCTTGTGGAATTGTATAACATTATCTTCAAGTATCTCCTCAAGTGCAGTGTCTTACAACGTAAATGACTTGATTTTGATATATTTCTTTGGATAATTATAGATACATTTTTTTTATTCGGGATTTTTTGCGTTACCTGAACCATAGGTACAGAGGGGAGTATTGTGATGATGCTTTTTACTTTAATGAACTGCACAGTGGATCTTTACCAAACTTGGTCTGTAGCACTCTTGTAAGTTCCTCTCTCAAGTGTGTTTAAATGGTTGTGCTTGGCCCTTTTTTAAGTTGCCAGAGATATAAAATAAAAAAATCTTTAAATGATTTCTTCGCATGAGCCTTGTGATTGATCTTCACCAAACTTGTCTGAAGCATTTCTGTAAGGTACTGTTTCAAGTTTGTTCAAATAGTTCTGCTTAGCATTGCTCAGTAGCAGCCTGAGCTAAAAATAAAAAAAACATACAAACAACTTCTTATGTCATGAACCTTGATGGATCTTCATCTGATATGAAACAATTATATTTAGATCTATATGGATAAAGATAGTTTTTGTATATATTTTATTCATGAAAATCATTCCCTTATTTAGCAGGATTTCTTTGATAAGTCTCGAATACTTGTTTATTGCTTTCATTTTTCCATAAAAGTTTTTGATACTTAAACATTTTTAGGAATGTAAATATCTATAGGTGGATGATCAGACATCATTCATGCAAAATTGGGTTGTTAACACTCTAGAGGTCACAACTTTGGCAACAATTTTAATGGAACTCTGTAATCATGTTTACCTTATTAAATTATGGCCAACTTGGTACTTAGTCAAATTGGTACTTAGTTTGGTACTTGGTCAAGTTATTGAAAAGCCTTGTAAATGGTGAGTAATACTCAAAAGGCCACATTTACCTTTTCAATATGAAGTCTGGTGAGAAATAGGGCTTTAGCCAGTATTAGAGGACCTGATAAATCGAGTACGAATATTCATAACCTCTGAGATTGTTGAATCGCGGTCTTTGGGAAGAGTTAATCTTATGTTAATTAATTTCCATTCCAGAAGCTTTATAAACCATGAATCAAATGTATGTTGTGTACTATTATCCAAATTATTGTGTACCGAAAGTGAAGAAAACATGAATTATGTAAAACTAGTAGAATTGTGTTTTCGAATATATAGAATATATCGAAATGCGTGAACATTATTTGAATTGTGTTACTCAGATTCCTTCAAAGTATTCCAATTAGAAATGAATATGCTCATCTAATTTTCAACAAAGAAAGTTTTGTTTCTTGAAAGTATGAAAATACTGCAAAATAATTTGAGGTCATATTGACCGTCTGCAAGCATTGCTGTATCCTTACTTATTTGGCTTATCAAGATGTCGTATTATTTGGACTAGCATTGCTGAACAACTGAGCAAAATTTGATTTGTATTTGTAAGCTGTTATTGGTTCAGTAAAAATAATATGTTCTTTTTCTACATATATTGACATATTTTTGTGCCCCCACATGAGTGGCCCATGAGTGGTGGGGGCATATAGATCTGGTCTTGTCCGTGCATCCGTCTGTCCGAAGTTCGTGACACGCCTGGCTCGAAAAGTATTTATTATAAATTGATGAAACCTTGCATGAGTCTTTATCATGATATGAACTTGTGCACCTCCTATTTTTCATCTGGCTCCGCCCCCTATTTTCAGAGTTATGGCACCTGAAATAGTCAAAAATGCACATTTTTACCTTGTGATGCGCCTAGCTCGAGAAGTATTTAATATAAATTGATGAAACCTTGCATGAGCCTTTATCATGATATGAACTTGTGCACCTCCTATTTTTCATTTGGCTCCGCCCCCTATTTTCAGAGTTATGGCCCCTGAAATAGTCAAAAATGCACATTTTTACCTTGTGACGCGCCTAGCTCGAAAAGTATTTAATATAAATTAATGAAACCTTACATGAGCCTTTATCATGATATGAACTTGTGCACCTCCTATTTTTCATCTGGCTCCGCCCCCTATTTTCAGAGTTATGGTCCCTGAAATAGTCAAAAATGCACATTTTCATTTTGTGACATGCCTAGCTCAGAATGTATTTGATATAGATTCATGAAACCTTACATGAGTCTTAATCATGATATGAACTTGCGCACCTCCTATTTTTCATTTGGCTCCGCCCCCTATTTTCAGAGTTATGGCCCCTGAAATAGTCAAAATTGCACATTTTCAACTTGTGACACGTCTAGCTCAAAAAGTATTTAATATAGATTCATGAAACCATGCATGAGTCTTAATCATGATTAAACCTGTGCACCTTCTATTTTTCAATTGGGTCCGGCCCCCTGTTTTCAGAGTTATGGCCCCTGAAATAGTCAAAATTGCACATTTTCACCTTGTGACATGCCTAGCTCAAAAAGTGTTTGATATAGATTCATGAAACCTTGCATGAGTCTTAATCATGATATGAACTTGCGCACCTCCTATTTTTCAATTGGGTCTGCCCCCGATTTTTAGAGTTATGGTCCCTGAAATAGTAAAAAATTAACATTTTCACCTTGTGACACACCTAGCTCATAATGTATTTAATATAAACGGTTGAAAACTTGCATAAGTCTTTATCATGATATAAACTTGCACACCTCTAATTTTTTGGCAGGCTCCACCCCCTATTTGTAAAGTTATGGCCCCTGAAATAGTAAAAAAATGTACCTTTTTCACCTAATAATGTGCCTAGCTGAAAAAGTATTAGATGTAAATTCAGGAAACCTTGCTGGAGTCTTTAACGTGATGTGACCTGGCACACTTGGCATTCTTCTTGAGAATCTAAGCTCTTATTACAGAGTTATGACTCTTGAAATAGCCAAAATAGTGGATTTTTTTTATGATGCTCATAGCTCAAAAAGTATAAGGCTTAGAATAATGAATCCTTTTCATAAAATGTTTGTTAAGGCTATACCCCATTAAGATTGCAAACATTTGAATTATTGCCCCTTATTTGTGACAAATGTACCAGTGGGGGGCACACCCTGTGTCCTACAGACACATTCTAGTTTAAGCAAGAAATCTGTTGTTTTTTTTGAGTCGGCTAAACGATGTAATCGTTTTGACGAGTCCTTGCTATCCAGCGATTCTCTAAGTCTAAATGGACCAAATAACACAGTGAAGCGATGTAGTTCCATTAGATTTCTCAAACTTCAAACAGTTCACTGCAAGAATGAAATTAAGTTGCGTGAATTCCCTTTGCTATGACCAATATACGATGTAATCTGTCATATTTATGACTTGTAATTGTGCAATACTCGAATGTAACTCATTAAGCATAAATGTGCATTTTATGAATTGCGCAGGCTTACAAAGCTTGCGTAACATCCAGCGAAAGACAAAAAATAGTTCCACAGGGCTCCAGATAAGATGCGTATTAGCGTAAATTACGTATAGAAATAATGCAAATACGCATGTCTAATAATTTCTAAACGTATATAAAATTACAGAAATGCACACAATGCTTTTTTAAAAACAAAATCTGAATCATCTGGATGCGTTAGGTAACATAGCCGATCCCGATCAGCCTTAATTCTCCCACATTGAACGTATACACGCATCGTATGATTTCTATAAACTTTGCGTGGGTTTCTACACACACACATGAATTTTGCAGTCAGTAAACAGATAAATTATCGGAAGAAGAAGCTCTTACTGGTTTGTTTAGTTACTACAGATATTAAAAATGATTTTAATTCTTATTTTTCGAGAAATAAACAAATCGGCGAAACATTAAATTGTATTTTCTTGTAGTTTTTGAAATCGAAAGTAGATCATCTATGTTTGGCGAAATGAAACAACTTTTTTATGAAAAGATTTAAATAAGAGGTAATTTAACCGTAAACTTCAATGTCAGATACTGCCAATTGCTGCTAAATGTCTTCGTATCATCACAATTTGTAAAATATATTGTTCAAACTGAAGAAAAGTGTAATCGTATCCGGATATAATATTTTGGGTAAATATCGAGCTGTGTTATGAAATTTTAAGAAAAAAAACTAAAAACAAACTGAAACTGGTAGACTATACTGTCAGTACATCAATCATTAGCCGACTCAGGCCATTCAGGCCTTTGATTTCACCAAGTTTTCAGCATAACCGTGTTTGCTAAATTCACTGAATTTCATGTGAAAATAAAATTCTTAGAGCGAAATTTGTTATTGAAATGTTCATTACAGCTGAGTTTAAGTTACTTCAAAGAGCTTCTCAGTTTTCTGGAGACAAATTATTCTGCTGCAAATTCCTCTTCTAGACATAATTGCATTTTCCATGTTGAATTTTAGGAATTTAATTGGCATCAATTTGAATGTACATTTTTTCATTCGGAAAGTGTGTTTTATTTGCATTTAAGTGGTGAAGCAAAATGAAGCTGTAGTAGAAGTCCATGTACTGTGAAATCATTAATAATCGTGGGGGCTAATTTTCGTGGATTTCGTGGTAGAGTCAATCCACGAAATTTAATCCCAATGAACAAGTAAAATTCCCATTCATTTTATGTTCGAAAGTTGAAATCCACGAATTCATATCCCCACGAAATTGCCGTTTTGACCAAAACCACGAAATTTCATGCCCATGAAATTAATTGATTTTACAGTACTTATTTCTAAAGTAGACAGACTTTTTCTGTCTAAATAAGACAGACACATTTATCATGATTCATGAAGGTAATTACAAACATGTACAATGAGTTAATTTCACACCAACTTATTTGTTTAATTCATACTGGTAGTGATTGTTTTGAACATATATTTAACCCTTGTCATGCTGGACATGATTGATTCTGCCTTTGCGACCAATGTAGATCATAATCAGCCTGCACATCCGTGCAGTCTGATCATGATCTGCACTGTTCGCCATTCAGTCAGTATCTTTTTTGGCAAGCACCCCTTTTAACAGCTAATGGTACTGTCCAAATTGAAAGATTGACAAGTTCATTATAGAAATTTAGCAAGGTAAGGGTTAAATGAGTGATTGTGATTAGCATTCTAAATGCTAAAATATGTATATAATTATGGAATGTGTTGCTCAGTATTATATCAAAGTACAATTTGAATAATAAAATATGTACTCTTAAATATCGATTAGGTAACCTAAAAGTCTGATAGTATCATACAGTTTTTTTTTGGATAAAATATTTTTATTGCCTACTTGGCTGTTCATATTTGACTAGAATTTGTTTTCAGATTTTTAGCTCACCTGTGCCCGTCATAAATAATTTTACTGTCAACATTATAGAGGTCACAATTTTAGCCCATTTTTATGAAACATTGGCAGATAGTTTGCTTCAATATTTTAGACAAATTGAATACTAGGCCATCTTGGATTAACCCTTAGCCTGCTGGCGGCGATTGGTTTTGCCTTTGCGACCAGTGCAGACCAAGATCAGCCTGCACATCCGTGCAGTGCCAGTCTGATCATGGTCTGCACTGTTCGCTATTCAGTCAGTAAATTTTTAGTAAACACCCCTTCAAATGATGAATGGTACTGCCCATATTGGAAGATGGACCAGTCCATTATAGAAATTTAGCATGGTAAGGGTTAAAAACTTTGTGTATCACTACATGTTGGTTAAATCACTGGAAAATCTGACTGGCTAATAGGGTCATCTTGGTAAAAAAACTAGGCATGGTGAGAGATTCAGGGTTGGCTTCATGTTACAGATAGATTCCATTTAGCCAGATCCATTGGCCAAACTTGTTGATCTTAATGACAGATTGTTGACTTGATATACTTGAGAACCACTTGACCCGGAACAGTCAAACTTGATAACATAATTTGGCTTATTAAGTAAATAACCCTTATTGTTTTTAGAGTCAGTAAATCATAAGTCGAGGTCACAGGGGCTGGAACCTTGAAAACATTTTCAGCCCAATAACATCTGAACAACTTGACCCAGAACCTTCAAACCTGGTAGCATGATTGGGGTTATAATGTAGATGGCCCCTATTGTGATTAGGGTCAGTAAGTCAAAGGTCAAGGTCACAGGGGCCTGAATCTTGAAGACAATCAGAATGCAGCATTACTATTGGTCAATTTCAAAATTGAATTAAAAAACTACCAATCAGATGCTTGAATTTTGAGATTCAGGTTTCCAGTCTCACTACTGTCACTTTGAACACTGAAAGAAGGATTTTCTCTGAGAGTGGCTTGTTTGCATGCTTTGTGAAAAGAGGGAAGAGTAAAGACAGTGGAAAGGTCTATTTACCAAATGATTGATAATTATTGATAAGTATTTTTTATAATATCTTGAGTGAAGTTTGTACCATTATTTTGTAGAGAATAAAATGAGTCTTCATTTTGTAACATTAGTTTAATACATTGACAACTTGTCAGAATTTCTCCTGAGAAAATGGATTGTCGTGGCATGATTGAAATTTATGTCATGTTTCATTACGCTGATTGAATGTATTATGTAGATCAATTAGTAGTATTGTATGCGGGGGTTTACTGTACAGGTCTAGTTTTTTTTGCATTCTCATGTTGAGAATTTTCTCAGATGAAGTTTTGTCATAATAAGATCCATAGTCCAAATGTCATGATTGTTTATCCACTAAATTTTCATTTTTTTAAACAAGAAAGAAGTTGTAGAGCCATCTTCAGCTCAGAAAATAGGAGGTTTCTCAGGAATGCTGAATTAGTCCCACTGTCAAAAATCATAGTGTAATATTATTTCGGTACCATGAACATACAATTTTTTTATCTTGAAAACTTCATATATTATTTTTCTGAAGTTTCATACACAGACACTTGGGGCTCGGACCTCCACACACCCCATTCTTCTCCGGCCCTGGTTAAGTTTTGCCAATATATTTTAGCATTTCACCATGTATTAAGCATATGTGACGATCATAAAACGCATTTTGTAACATTTCAGCGTGTTTATAAAAAATGTATTTTTACCATCAATGCTCTCAATACTACAAGATATGCAACATAGCACGAACAATGGGAACACTTGCTTGCGCTGGACCCTCGCTTTGTTTAGCACATGCCATAAACCGGGAACCAAAATTGTTACTCTTACGGCTATGTTAAACCAGATCATCACTTCTTTATGTAAACAAACCTCGTGTAACACGTGCTGATGCGATAATCCGGTATAATGCAGCCGAAATGGTATCTATTTTGGTACCCGGCAACGATATGCGCAGTTCAAAGCAGGGATCTATTCGCAAGGAAGTGTTCCATAGAATTTAGATAGATTGATTTATATTATTTATTGATTTCTCGTCGAAATACAAATGACAATTGTCGGGACCGGTGTCATTTGACAGAATGGTAACAAATCTGACGATTGATACCAATGATTCAATTGTAGGGGTTCATTTAAACGTTTAACTGGCTATTGTTTCCCTAGTGTTCGTGAGATGTTTCATATCTTGTAGTATTGAGAGCATTGATGGTAAAAATACATTTTTTATAAACACGCTGAAATGTTACAAAATGCGTTTTATGATCGTCACATATGCTTAATACATGATGAAATGCTAAAATATATTGGCTAAACTTAACCAGGGGCGGATGAGAATGAGGTGTGTGGAGGTCCGAGCCCCAAGTGTCTGTGGTTTCATATAATAAATCTGAAGTTCACAGGATGATGGCGAACTCATGTGAGTTTCCGGTATTGAACACACAGGGAATATCGCTTGATTCATGTAACATTTTTGTTTGTAATTTCCTTGTCACTCAATGGATTTTAGTATCATGAGTGCTAAAAACTCCTTGGCAAAAAACGTCTCTCAGGCTTCATTAAACCTGTCTTCAAACACTTTGCCAAAATCCAGTGTGTACCTTACCTACACATTTGGTCAGTGAAAAAACATTTGAGCGAAGTGTTTGAGAAAAGTATCAAGAATGTTTTGCAGGCGCTTTGTGCCGAGGAAAGCACCCATTTTCCTGTCTTCCACGCATTTTATTTTAAAAACTTATGCCTTAAGAAGGAAAGTGGAAAAAGTGCCTTTGATAATATTAAAAACTGTCAAGTAAGAAGGAAATTATGAGCAAAATATTACCTGAATCAGGGATTTTCCCTGTGTTTATGATTCCAGAAAGTCATTTGGGTTAGCCGCTCTGTAGCAAGCTACCGGTATTTAAAATATTCTATTGTCACAGAGCCATCCAGCTGGCTTTAATACGGAAGGTCGGTGGTTCTACCCAGGTGCCCGCTCATGATGAAATAATGCACGGAGGGGCATCTGGGGTCTTCCTCCCCCATTAAAGCTGGAAAGTCGCCATATGACCTATCATGTGTCGGTGTGATGTTAAATAAAAACAAAACAAAAAAATTGTCACAGATGTTTTAACAAAATAAAACAGATATCAGTTACTCTGCAAATAAGAAATGAAGTTCTAGTATCAATCAATGACAGAATCGTGATCTGAGCAGTGTCATGTCGTTAAAAAAAATTTAACATTAATTACCACAGTATGTCTTCTAGTGAATCAGCAAATATATCACTTAGTGATGTTTTATTTTGATTTAATTGATATATACATGCACCTCGTCTTGCGTACTTTGACAGCAATTGTCCTGGTCATAGGATTTTTATTGAGTTATTGCCAATTAAGGATTTTAATTATGAAACTGTATCAGTACTCCCTGCTAGGATTTTCATGAAACTTCAGAAAATGAGCCGTGCCATGAGAAAACCAACATAGTGGGTTTGTGACCAGCATGGATCCAGACCAGCCTGCGCATCCACGCAGTCTGGTCAGGATCCATGCTGTTCGCTTTTAAAACCTATTGGAATTGGAGAAACTGTTAGCGAACAGCATGGATCCTGACCAGACTGCGCGGATGCGCAGGCTGGTCTGGATCCAGGCTGGTCGCAAAACCACTATGTTGGTTTTCCCATGGCACGGCTCAAATAAGCTATGAAATGTACTACATGTATTATATTTTGTCACCGTGTTCTGATTTGATCACTTTTCATTGAGTTATTAGTGTTTGATGATATATAATGAAATCTTGTTTCCCTATTTAGCAGTAAACCTCTAGTCAGATTTTGATGAAACACCATAGCAACAAGAACTGTGCAGAAAAGCTATATATTCTTACTCATTTTCTGGTCAGTTTGGTATGCAAACGAGGACTTCTCTAGAAAATTGCTCAAAATAATTCCAATTTGTGAAGCATTGCTGCAGGATTTAATGAAAACTGCTGTGACATGTACAGGATTATTTGCCAACTTTGATTGGATTAGATTCTATTTGAATGAAACTGCAGCGCAAATAAAAAAATGTGTTTGCATGCTGCCAGTTGCAGATGACACCAGAACTTGACTAGATTTCAGTAAACAGTACAGTCAGACTTGTAAGAAGTAGCCTGCCCAGGGAGCAACACAAGCTGCTTAATATAGGTGTCCAGTAAGGCAGGTTCATCTGTAATCATGATGACTTCTCCATCTCCTGTTATGTGATATCAGTAGACAGCACAATATTATGAATTGAGAGATTGAGAGTTTGATCCCCGGCCATTGTGACTGTTCTCCGTGGCAGTTTGACAGAAGACAATGTGTCTTAGCTTTTAAACTCATTCTTGCTCTGCCTCAGATTCATGTGTAAAAAATGTCATTTATTTTCAAAGGACAAAGACAGTATGGTGGTAACATTAAACCTACCGCTTGACATAAACTTGGTTCAAAACATAAAAGGCTCTTAAGCAATATTTGTGCTGGTACGTGATGCTGCAAACAGCTTCTTCTTGTAGCAACTCCATCCCTGTCCACACATTTACTTGTGCTTAAGTACTGTGTCACCACACTAAACCCCCCAGCTCCCATCCACCGCCACATTATACTGCCCCTTCCATTCTATTCTTCTATTCTTTAAATTTTACTTTCTCCTCTTCTGATCTCAAACTTTTGAGCAAATATTTTCCCGCACCTTTGTGGAGCTAAAAAGATTTTGTTTCTATCTCTGTATAGTGATGAATTAGGTGTACGTTACAGTATTGTTTTGTTTTGGTCTGATGAAGAATTTTTTTATGTTTTAAACTGAAGAGGAAGACAGTAATACCACAAATGATTACAATCTTGAAATAAATATTTGACATGTGAGCTAGCTTGCTCTCATGATTTATTAAAAAAAAGGAAAGACTTTTACTTCCTTTTTAAATGCTTAAAACTAAATAAGAATAATATTTTTTAGGGAACAGTATTGTTTTAAAGTTAAATAAGGCATGTGTCACTGTGTTCAAACGGCTAGCTGCATTTGTGTTGATTGGAATTTAAAAGAAAGCAGAGCTTTAGCTTAGGTCGGAGGGTATTTTGTACCGGTATAAGTTTCTTTTCAAAAGATAATTATTATATCCCTTGATTTTTTTTTTTCAAATTGTATTTTGAATTTTAAAGGGTATCTCATATTTTGCAAAAATTTTAAGGTAATGGAACCGTAATAATTTTGGCAATTTCCATGTGATTATGTATAAATCATTAGGGCATTCAGCATTCTTTGCAGGTAAATATAGCTCAGTACGCACAGTCATGGCTTTATGAAAAAAAAAAAAAGTACCCAAATCACGTACCTAGAACGCGTAACTTGTTGATTTTCATTACAATTAAAATTTTACCTGCAGGTGGTTGCAATAGATTTTACATCATTTGAATATAATTGTACATACCTTCTGATAGGATTTATTTTTTTATGCCCCCGAAGGGAGGCATATAGTTTTTGAACCTTCTGTCAGTCTGTCAGTCTGTCTGCAATTTTTGTGTCCGGTCCATATCTTTGTCATCGATGGATGGATTTTCAAATAACTTGGCATGAATGTGTACCACAGTAAGACGACTTGTCGCGCGCAAGACCCAGGTCCGTAGCTCAAAGGTCAAGGTCACACTTAGACATTAAAGGATAGTGCATTGATGGGCGTGTCCGGTCCATATCTTTGTCATCGATGGATGGATTTTCAAATAACTTGGCATGAATGTGTACCACAGTAAGACGACGTGTCCTGCGCAAGACCCAGGTCCGTAGCTCAAAGGCCAAGGTCACACTTAGACGTTAAAGGTCATTTTTCATTATAGTGCATTGATGGGTGTGTCCGGTCCATATCTTTGTCATTCATGCATGGATTTTAAAATTACTACGCATGAATGTGTGACATAGTAAGACCACGTGTCGCGCGCAAGATCCAGGTCCTTATGTCAAAGGTCCTAAACTCTAACATTGGCCATAACTATTCATTCAAAGTGCCATCGGGGGCATGTGTCATCCTATGGAGACAGCTCTTGTTATGAATGCATATACATATTGCGACTTTAATTTTATTTGTGGCTGCTATGGTCTGCTGTTACCAATGTTGGTTCATCTGTTTAAAGTTGGTTTTACACACCCCACTTTTGTGGAATTTTCCGCATTTGGTCTAAACTGTTGCATTTCAAACCACAAAGGGTCGGTATAGAAATATAAGAGACACCTTTTTTGTTGAGCCTGCTGGCGCTGAGCTCGACATAGTTGTCACAATGGCACTTCGGTGTATGACCATACCTTTGACCTGCTTGGAGCAATCTTGTTTATATTTGGCATGAATGTTAACCTCAGTGAGACTGAGTGTCATGCGCAAACCGCAGTTCCCAATCTGACTAAAGTACATCTCCTATTACGCTACGCATAGGATCTGACAACGAGCTATTGATGGCCTCGTTCTGACAACCGTTCCGCTAGCCAATCAAAAGCTAACTTACAACATTCTGCAAGCTTTAAAAAACCTTGGTTTTTGATATCAACAATTTTTATGTCGAAAGATGTCAGATAGCCGGTTAGCTCAGTCGGTAGGGCACTTGCTCTGTAAGCGAGAGGTCCCGGGTTCGAGCCCTGGAATCAGCAAATTTTTCTTACTCTTTGACATTCGAACAAGTTGTCTGATTGGTTCAAACGAAAATAGATTTGCGAAAATAAAAATAGCAATACTGGAAAACCAAAATATACAGAAGACGAATGTGAATGGGTCGTTCTCAGATCTTCGTTTAGAAGATCAAGTACTTTAGTCAGATTGCCGCAGTTCCTATCTCAAAAGCCAAGGTCACAGTTGGAGATCAAAGGTCATGTCAGATCTTGTCCGGCTCATAACTTTGACATGCATTGAGGAATCTTATTTATATTTGGCAATTTAATGTTTAACTCAGTGAGATAGAGTGTCATGTGCAAACCCCAGGTTCCTTCCTCAAATGTCAAGGTCACAGTTAGAGGTCAAAGGTCATTTTAGATCTTTTCTGGCCCATAACTTTGACATGCATTGAGGAATCTTGTTTATATTTGGCATGAATGTTTAACTCAGTGAGACGAAGAGTCCTGTGCAAATCCCAGGTTCCTATCTCAAAGGTCAAGGTCAGAGTTAGGGGTCAAAGGGCAGGCTCGATATGTTGCCTGTGGGCATCAAGGTTGACTCCCATATCTCATGTGATTCGGAAGTTACATAAGAACGTGCTTTCTGAAGATAATGTTCAAATTTGCTTTTGAGGTTGACACCAATTAAGCTCAACAGTTACTGTGGTAAATAATGTTCTTGATTTAATTAAAACCAGAATATATGTATTGGTACACACTTGTCAAATTTTCAATGTGTGTATGGCGAATTTCGAAACATACATATTTACACAAAAACAGAGTTTAACTGGAGCTCTGAAAATGTGTGCAACTTGGGAAGAATTTAGTAATTAGATTCTTGGGCAGGACTGTCGGTGGTTGTGTTTGATAGAATATTCACTGTGACAGTTTGGTTTAAGACAATGTCTGTAGTCATTTGGTGTTGTCAGTTTAATTGAGCAAAATTTATATGACCGAGTTACTGTTGAAAAATGTTGTTTACATGGTTCGCACAGGTCTTGAAAAGTACTTGAATTTGATGCCTATAGTACTCGAAAAGTACTTGAATTGAAACTGCCAAAAACTCTTGAAAAGTACTTGAATTTTAAAGTTACAATAACTTGTCCTTGAATTTATGTTCTGCGAATAGAAAATCAGAAAAAATAACAGATCAGACCAAAATATCGAAAAAAAGACGACAAATGACAGACCTATCTTCGACAGGGCTTACCGACCAGTAAATGATAGTACGGTACGGTACCGGGACGGGGTTTAGTACTCTAAACGCAATTATCACAATGTAAAATTTTTTCAGTACTGAATTGAAGGTCATTTCCGGGTTATTGTTGCAGTGTTTATTTTGCAGAAAATCGACAGAATTCGTCATTAAAAGAAATAAATGTGACAAATGCGATTTTGCAGTCCTTGAAAATGGGGAAAAAATCCTTGAAAAATGCTTGAATTTTGTTTTGAAAGTTCTGTATGAACCATGGTTTAACTGATATTGTTTAAGTGATATATCAAATAACTACTAGATCAATACAGTTTTTAGACTATGCTGTCTTTGTAAATTATTTATTTTGTTAAACATGTATGGTTACTGTCAGTATACCAGCTGAGGAAGCTCTCTGGGTAGTGATTATTTTTGTCATGTAATTTCAGGGAAATTAAAATGAGACACAGTCTGCCATGCTTCCCTGTGAAAAGTCAAGATTTGTTATGTAAAAAGGGTTGGGACAGAGGGCATGTTGTGTAACCTCTGTATGCGTGTGTGTCTGTTCATCTGTATGTTTGTATGTGTGTTTATAAAAGCATTATCCAACCTACAGTTTTGTTGTGCATGATCGGATTTCAAAATAACTTGGCACAAATTATTATAAACCACCACACAAGAGGTATCATTTAATAAAGATCAGCCCAGGCTCAGATTGTTTTAATACATTATTTAAGCTTATTTTTAACTGTAGCTTTCTTTTTACACACACACATATATATATATATATTTTTGTTAAGTCTAGAACTTGGTTCTGTCTTAGCTTTTCTCGGTAAGACCTGATATGAGTTTGTTTAAATAGCCATATCTCCCTAGCAATATGGAGATAATAAGTCTTAAAAATTGTTTAACACTTAGCATGCTGGCGGCAGATGATTCTGCCTTTGCGACCAGTGCAGACCAAGATCAGCCTGCACATCCATGCAGTCTGATCATGGTCTGCACTGTTCGCTATTCAGTCAGTAAATTTTCAGTGAAAACCCCTTTGAATAATAAGTGGTACTGTCAAAATTGAAAGATGGACCAGTCCATTATAGAAATTTAGCAGGGTAAGGGTTAATAATCCTCTTATTACCTTGCTGATTTCAGGCAACAAGTATTGCCTTATAAATTGATGTCTTCAGAATTCTCCCGCAGGGATTCTAGGTTATCTTAAATTTGTTCAGGAAATAATTGAGAATTTCTTAAGAGTCCTGAAAGTCAGAAATATCTGTAAACTAAGTAGCAGCATTAGAATGTTCAATTTTGTTAAAAGCTTCTCCTTGTTGGAATTTCTGGTTAGGTAAAGACTTCAGATCTGGATGTTGTTAATGTTGGGTTGTTAGACCAAACCCTGGGCACAGCATACAGGTCTGGTGGTCCTTATTAGGGCTGAATTTTGACCCCATTCCCCTCTCCAGGAAATACGTTTTTTATCCCAGTTTTGACAGAAAATCCCGTTCATTTAGAATTTTTTTCAGCTTTGCTGTCTAAGCTAACTTGAAGTACTTAAAGAACCATTAAAAGTTTTGTGTTTTTAATTCTTCACCTAACAAAAAGCACTGGGACAGAAATGAATACAATTTGAATTTGCATACTTTTAATTGGCTGAAATCAATATACTGTTTCGCAAAAAGTTGTTTTACATTTCAACCAAGTATTACATAGATACACTGAGTAGATACTGTCTTAGATGACCTTTATCAGAGAAGCTCAAAAGATTACTGTAAACAGTTTTTTTAGCTCGACTATTCGAAGAATAGGGGAGCTATCCTACTTGCCCCGGCGTCGGCGTTAGCGTGAGCGTCACACAAATGTGAAAGTTTGCGTACCACCCCAAATATTTTCAAAGTCCATTGAGATATTGCTTTCATCTTTTGCATACTTGTTTACCATCATGACCCCAGTCTGTAAAAAGGAGGAGGCAACTCTATCAAGCATTTTGACTGAATTATGGCTCGTATTCGACTTAGATTATGCTTATTGTAATGTTAAAGTTTGCGTACCACCCCAAATATTTTCAAAGTCCATTGAGATATTGCTTTGATATTTTACATACTTGTTTACCATCATGACCCCAGTCTGTAAAAAGGAGGAGGCAACTCTGTCAAGCATTTTGACTGAATTATGGCCCCTTTTCGACTTAGAATATGCTTATTGTAATGTTAAAGTTTTACTCATAGCTTATATTATACTATCAAGCACTGAGAATAGTCGAGCGCGCTGTCAACTGACAGCTCTTGTTTAGTGCTCAAGGTGAGGAATTGTGATCGGTCATTGTCCGGCGTCTGTCAGCGTCGGTCATGCGTCTTGCGTCAACATTTGCCTTGTGGACACTTTAGAGGCCACAGTTGTGACCCAATCTTTATGAAACTTGGTCAGAATGTTTGTCTTGATGATCTCTAGGTCAGGTTCGAAACTGGGTCATGTTGGGTCAAAAACTAGATCAGTAGGCCAGATCAAAGGAAAGCTTGTGAAGACTAGAAGCCACAGTTTTGACTCAATCTTTATGAAACTTGGTCAGAATGTTTTCCTTGATGATCTCTAGATCAAGTTTGAAACTGGGTCATGTGGGACCAAAAACTAGGTCACTAGGCCAGACCAAAGGAACATCTTGTTAACACTCTAGAGTCCACAGTTTAAGTTTGAAACTTATGAGAATTGGTCAGAATGTTTTTCTTGATGACCTCTAGGTCAAGCTTGAATCTTGGTCATGTGGGGTCAAAAATTAGGTCATCTGGTGAAATGAAAGGAACAGCTTGATAACACAAGAGGCCACGTTTATGACCATGTCTTCATGAAACTTGGTCAAAATGTTTATCTTGATTATCTTAGCCCAATGTTGAATCTTGGTCATCTGGGGTAAAAATCTAGGTCATCTGTTTAAATAAATGAAAAACCTTGTGTATGCAATAGGTGCTGCATATTTCATTTGAAGTGCATGAAACTTCGTCAGAATGTTCTTCTGCATGAAATCTCGGATGAATTTTATCTGGGTCACATGGGGGCAAACACTAGGTCACCAGGTCAAATCAAAGAATAAGCTTGTTTACACTCTAGGGGGCACATTTTTGATTTTATCTTCATAAAACTTGGTCAGAATGTTTGTTATCATAAAGTCTTGGTAGACTTCAAATCTGGGTCACATGGGGTTAAAAACTAGGTCACTAGGTCAAGTGAAAGGGAAAGCTTGCAGGGCTTTTTTCCCTATGAATCTACCTCCTGTAAAAGGAGGTAATCTCAATGCCAAAAAGTATGTTTTTTTCCCAAAGTTGAATTTAAAATTCGCAAATGATTATACCTTTTAGGGTTTTTGCTGTTTTAAGATAGTTTTGCTAATATGTATACGTATATTTAGGAAAATTATAATACTGTTGAACAATTACTGAAATGCAATTCATTAATATTTCACACAAAAACATATTTATGTAGATTTTGGTAATTTGCAAGTTGTCCCAATTAAGATAATTTCCGAGAGCATTTTCCCAATTCCAACGGTGTCGGTGGCATTCCCAAATTGATGAAAAAAAGGCCTGGCTTGTATAAACTCTAGAGGCCACTTGTTTGCTCCAATCTTCCCAAAACTTTGTCAGATAGTTTGTTTTAATGAAATCTTGGACAAGTTCGAACCTGGGTCATGTTGGGTAAAAAATTAGGTCACTAGGTCAAATCAAAGAAAATGCTTGTGTACACTCAAGAGGCCACATTTTTGGTCCAATCTTGATGAAAATTAGGTCAGAATATTTGTCTCCATGAAATCAGTAGGTAAAACATGTTTACACTGTTATGGTGTGTTACTCAGGTGAGCGACCTATGGCCATCTTGGCCCTCTTGTTTTATACAATGTTATATTTAGTTTTACCTGAATAATGATTGCTTGTTAGAACATGACTGAAGCTTAGTGTGGAACTCCAAATTTTTGTAACTATTTATGTATAGTGTATTTGACTTTAGTGGTGAGCTCGGCTGTCTCTGCAAACTCTGTAATGTACTTGCAGTTTAATTTCCATCAATTGATTGAATGCAAGTGTTTGGTGTGACTTTTAATCACAAAATGCCATCTATATGCTGGTATATCTATGGAAAAGTGTTTAAAATTACCGTATTTACCCTAAGTCTTGGGACATCATAAAATAATTATTTTTTTCATTGTCCCAAGACTTATTTCTCGAAAAATAATTATTTTGAAAAGTGTCCCAAAATTTATTGACACAATACCATAATCGGGAAACCCTCGCCAGCAAAAAAAAAAAGTTATAAAGTTAACGATAATCGGTAATTATTTTGTTAATAAATTAAGTGTTAAAGTATGTGGCCTTGTTTTCATCATCAATTAACACCCCCGCAAAGAGCTAAAAGAAGTGTGTCGGTATAATGACATTTGAAGTGGAGATCAAAGCTGTCTAATTGCTCGAGATTTTCATTACATTACGTCATGTTTTCGCGCCATACGGCGCGTCACTGTTTGCTCGTACCGTATCGATTTTTTAACTGCAGAGATGTAGTGTTGTAAACAAATGATAATTAACACAACTTAAATTGAGAAATGAGTCACCGAAAGCATAATTTTGTTTTCCTTTTGTTTTGTAAGAGTTGATTTCATGCTTTATTTACGGCCAATAAAAAGTTCTTATTCCCAACTGACCAATACGTGTTGTTCGTTTGAGTAAATCATTCCAACCAATAAAAAGTTTTTAAGTTGTTCAAGAAAGATTAAAATCGGTGCGAATTAATTATCAGTATCCAAAATGGATAAATTTGTTGTGAAATTTAAGACCGCTGATGAAGCGATTCCTAGTTCTTGGAAAACGTCGCCGCTCCCTAAGGCACCACCAAAATGTCCAGTTGGTCGACCTAGCAAGCGTAAAGCTGAAGAAATCTCCACTTGTTCAAAACGTTTGTGCAAGGACATAATTCCTGAGCGTAATGATGTACCAGCTAAGCAAAGTGACTGTGAAACTGTTGAAACTTTAAGTGAATTTAGTACTCAGTCGTGCAATGTTTCATGTGAAGTGGCTAGTGAAATTGTGCCTTGTGACAGTGATTCCACAAATGGATTAAATAACTGTTCTCAATCAAATGCAAGTGATCGGATTACTGTTACACATTCGCCATCAGTTAGCAGACGTTACAAGTCATTCTCAGTGAAAGAGAAGTTGGAAGTAGTTGACTATGCACGTGTTCACGGCGTGCGGGTGGCTGCTAGGAATTTTAAAGTGCCTAAATCATCCGTGTCTAACTGGATAAAGACTGATTTCACTGAGCAACGGACTAAGTTTGGTCATCGTGAACGCAGCGGAAGACCCTTGTCTTATTCACAGGAGATCGAGGACAAAATCTGTCAGTATGTTCTAGAACAGCGTGATCTGCAGAACGCAGTTTCTGTGGATGAACTTTGTCTCTACGCAATGGGGCTCATTCAACCTAGCAACCCAACGTTCAGGGCGAGTCGGCAATGGGCTGTTTGTTTCATGGAGCGTCACAACATGGTTCTGCGGGCCAAAACTTCGATGGCCCAACGGTTACCTGCTGATTTAGAGTCAAAAATCAGCAGCTTTCATGACTTCGTGGTAAAACAACGCACTGCAGACGAATTTGATGATAAGTACATTATCAACATGGACGAAACTCCGGTGTACTTTGATCTTGTGCCTGGGAAAACTATTGATATAAAAGGAACAAGAAGTGTTAAGGTCCGAACATCGGGAAATGAAAAAAGACATTTCACGTGCGTGCTGGCAGTGAGTGCAGCCGGTGACATGTTACCACCTATGATAATATTTAAGGGCAAACATGAATTGAGCTTTCCTACCCCCGCTGGGTGGATAGTGTGTGTACAAGAAAAGGGGTGGATGGATGAAAAATTAATGATAAGATGGATTAATGATATTCTGTTGAAGTTTTCTCAGAAAGAAAGAACACTTCTTGTGCTCGACAGCTTTAGAGCTCATAAGACGGACGCAGTGCTTAAAGCGTTACGGAAGGGAAACGTGGTGCCGGCTGTTTTTCCGGGTGGATGTATTTCGAAAATTCAGCCTCTTGACGTTAGTATCAATAAACCTTTCAAATGTGAATTGAGAAAGTCGTGGGTAACGTACATGAAAGACCAGACAAAAGCCAGTACCTCTCACGGTGAACGTGTTAAGGCTGCGACCAAAGAAATGGTAGTGTCTTGGATTGCTGATGCGGTAAAGTACATTACTGACAATCGCGGATTGATAATTAAGTCATTTCTCGTGTGTGGCATCAGCAATTCATTGAGCGGGAACGAAAGTTCCATGATTCGCGCGGACAGTAATGTGTGTCAAGATATCGACTCGTCCGAGGACAAGATTGAATTTGAGGGGTTTGAGGAAGACGATCTTCCCCTTAGTGACTTGATATAGACATTAAGTTGCCACAGTGACACATCTACCCAAGTGCTTTAAAATCTGAAATTAAATTAAACGGATTTGGATTAAAGACTGATAAGTCGTGAAAAAATAACTGTTTTATTATGTTATAGCATACATAAGCTTGACTCTTTTAAGTTATAGACTGATACATGACGCAAACAGTATAATTTGATATTATATGTATAAGCAAAATAATTACGCTCTTGTTTGTCTTCATGCTTTTAATTTAAATTCTCTCCAGAAAAATGACTGTTTTCTCATGTTAAAGCATACATTTGCTTGTATAATCTGTGAAGTGATAGATTGATATTGAACAGTATAATAATTTATGATATTATATGTACAAGTAAAATGATTAAGCTGTATGTCTTCATGCTCTAGTTTAATTTAAATTTTCTCATGAAAAAAATGACTATTTCCGTATACATGTAGAAATGATATTTTATGTATAAGTAAAATCATTTTACGCTCTTGTTTGTCTTCATGTTTTTAATTTATTCTGTCGTTGAATACAGGTACAATGAAATAAATCAATTTTAAAAAGTTTCGCCTTTAATTTGCAGAAAACTAGTGTGCAATACCCCTATAAACTGACAGGTAAACAGGTAAGCGTGTCAAACTATAATAGTTCCCACCTCTGACCTATTTGCCCTCAAGACAACTACAGCATGGTTTGAGAAGAGTATCTTATTACAAAGAGTCGTGTCATAGGTCATTAAAAGCGTACATGTGTATTACACATAAAAACTTTAATCTCCCCTATCTACTTCGTTTGTACATGTAACATAAAGTATTAATTATTTACCTGGTAGAAATATATGACAGATCTGCAGTTTGATATAAACGTTTACCAGAATTAATTAATATGATATGGAGAAAATTTTTAATATATGAATTACCGACAGATATGAAAGACAGATCTGTTCACGGAAATCAGTTACAAATAATGTACATGTTTATATCTTTCTGCTGAACCGTCGCATCTTTCTGCTGAAACGCCGCGATTTCCTTAATGATAATTTTTACTGTATTATATTCAAATTGCCGCCGTTTATTCATTAACCAGGTTTTCAACGAAAACCTGAGTTATTAGATTGGGGTAGATGTCGGTCGGGCGGGCGGGCGGCGGCGGTGGCGGCGGCGGCGGCGGCGTCAAACTGGTGTTTCCGGTCAATAACTTTTGTTTCGGTAAAGATATTTGAATAAAACTTGGTACATATGTAGCTTATATCAAGACAAAGGCTGGGATTGATTTTGGGGTTTCTGGGGTCAAGGTCAAGGTCACTGTTACTTAAAATAGAAAAAGGGTTTCCGGTCAATAACTTTTGTTTCGGTAAAGATATTTGAATAAAACTTGGTATGTATGTAGCTTATATCAAGACAAAGGCTGGGATTGATTTTGGGGTTTCTGGGGTCAAGGTCAAGGTCACTGTTACTTAAAATAGAAAAAAGGTTTCCGGTCAATAACTTTTGTTTCAGTAAAGATATTTGAATAAAACTTGGTATGTATGTAGCTTATATCAAGACAAAGGCTGGATTGATTTTGGGGTTTCTGGGGTCAAGGTCAAGGTCACTGTTACTTAAAATAGAAAAAGGGTTTCCGGTCAATAACTTAACTTAGGAATGAGCTATCATGATGAAACTTGGTGTATAGCAAACTTATATAAAGTTGTAGCTTGGGATTGATTTTGGGGTTTCTGGGATCAAGGTCAAGGTCATTGTTACTAAAAATAGGGTTAGGGTTAGGTTAGGGTTAGGGTTAGCATATCTTCTACATGCATGGAGGGATTTTGATGAAAGTTGGCACAATTGTTCACCATCATGAGACGGAGTGTCATGCGCAAGAACCAGGTCCCTAGGTCTAAGGTCAAGGTCACACTTAGAGGTCAAAGGATACAAGAATGAAAAGTTTGTCCGGAGCATATTTTCTTCATGCATAGAGGGATTTTGATGTAACTTGGCACAATTTTACACCATCATGAGACGAAGTGTCTTGCGCAGTTCCATTCTTTAGAATTACTTCCCTTTGTTGTTACTATAAATAGCTTATATTGTAACTTTTTCATTACTAGACGTAGGGAAAAATCGAGACCACTTTTCTGTAGTACAACATGCATGTTACATCCAATTTTGAGGTGTATTTTGACCAATCTCTACCTGGTAAGGATTTCTGTGTGGACTTAAAATTATTTTTTTTTGTATTTTTTTTTTTTTTTTTTTTTTTTTTTTTTTTTAAGATTAACTTCCCTTAGTTGTTACTATAAATAACTTATATTGTAACTTTTTTTATAATTGACCGTAGGGAAAAACCAAGACCACTTTTCTGTGGTACAACATAGTTGTTACTTTCTAATTTTAGGTGAATTTTAAGGTATCTCTACCTGGTAAGGAGTTTTTTTGTGGACTTAGAAAAACAAAAGAATTACAGTGATTACTAAACAACCACAAAATTAAAATTACATCTGCAAATACAGGTGCTAGAGTAAAGAAATTTGCTGTGACGGGCGTATATTGTGACATTCTGGCACTCTTGTTTATTCTTATGAAAAGTGTTGAAAACCTGGTTTTGTGGCATTGCCGCGTTTCTTGTTATTTAATATTTTCCTTTTCTGTTTTTGGTACTTTTCGGTCCAAAGTCTGAATTTTATGCCTATAGTATGTTGCAATTATTTACTTTTAAAACGAATTAAAAATTCAAGATCGCGCTGTATAAAATTTTACAGGTTATTTTATGAAACATCGACCGTTTTTATAGAATATTGCCAACATTTTTGTCGATATCTTATTATAACTGTTTTAGACTTCAAACTGTATTATTTCTCAAGCCGTACTAAAAAATGAAGGTTCTACGCGCGTTTTTGCGTACATAATGTCTACGTTAACGCACCGTAAATTAAATGTTACGAAAGGTCGCACGTGCTTGTTGGATGGAAAATTACCGGCAAGACACTTTGGTATCTTAATGATTCGCGGGTAAATTCCAGTCAGTGCGTGAATAAAAATAAATAACCAATGGAAAACGGAATTCCTGTAATGGCTGCAGCCAAAACATACAACATTAGACGTATGGTGAAATGCACATTACTGTCACCGAATATCAACAGTAGAAGAATTCAGACATTACAAATTCACAAAAAAATACGACCAAATGTTGGTTAGGCCTACAAAAATGTTATTTGTGTTTTAAAATTAGTTGATATTTTGACTGATACGTCAGCTATTATTCGGAGTTTAATTTACATTTTAAACTGTCCCAACACTTTGGGACGAAAAATACGCAGAAAAAATAGGTGTCCAAAAAATTAGGGTCAAGAAAAATAATTATTTTTACAGATTTAAGGGGTGTCCCAAGACTTAGGGTGTCCCAAGACTTAGGGTAAATACGGTAGTATAAATTTGAAGTTGCACAGTTATTTCTTACAAGATAGCAGTGTTATAGGAGTATTACTTAGACAGTTATGGTATTTGTTCACTGGTGTTTAATGCCACCAGGACATCCATGACAATTAGCTCCCCTGTCTGCATACTTTCCACAAATATTAATGATGTCACGTTATGCATTTTAGACTGAGATTGAGGTTTTAATTACAAGTTCATTTTGAATGCATATGAGCCGCGCCATGAAAAAACCAACATAGTGCGTTTACAACCAGCATGGATCCAGACCAGCCTGCGCACCAGCGCAGTCTGGTCAAGGTCCATGCTGTTTGCTTTCAAAGCCTATTGGAAGTAGAGAAACTGTTAGTGAACAGCATGGATCCTGGCCAGACTGCACGGATGCACAGGCTGGTCGCTAATGCACTATGTTGGTTTTCTCTTGGCGTGGCTCATATGGCTAATTTGTGTGGATATTATTCTGTAATTTGGCACATCAGATGCTGATTGAAATAAAGAATGAAATCCTACATGCTGCAGGTCACACAGTATTACAGGTATCAGTGTTGACAGATTGATTACTGCTGACACTGGCACCATGCAGTAATACAGTGTGCAGGTTCAAGCTGCCATACAAACATACAATAGCAATCTATCTGTTATATACACTATAACAACCCTTTATACAACATATTCATAATTATCTTTAAAGAAAATATTGCAGAAGTCCCAGGAGAACCATCAGCTATCAAATTGGAACTGTCTTAGAAATTTGTTGTATGTTTTCTGAGAAGAGTGAGTATAAAGCGAAAAAAATCGACATCAAAGTGGCAGTTTATTAGTGGCAAGTTGTTGATAATGTCTTAAAGATGTGTCAGACCTTGATGTAATTATTTTCAAGAGAATCATAATTTGTTTGTCTGGTGAAAGAGAAATAACATTTGGACAGGCTGTTCAGAAGACAGGAAAATTTGTTCCTTGATATCAAGGGACATAACTGTCCTATTTTATATAAGATTATTATACTGTGGGCTTACTTGAATCTATGCTTGATACTACACATAAAAATACAACATTTTAAGCATCATTTAACTTAATAAAAAATGCATTAAATTTTGTTTATCTCTATTTTATAAGATATATAATGGTGTGTATTCAGTGCAATGGTGCAGTTAAAATGAGATCATTAAAAAAATCTGGTGTAAAGTTGAAGTATGGTTGAATGGCACATTTTTCTGTAGCCCATTGCAGAGGTTACTGGTTTGGACCCTGGGTATGTCATTACTATAATTCCTTATAGCTGGTTTGGTTTGTTTATTAGCTAGAGCACCTGTTGGACAGTCAGTAGAGAAGACAAAAGTGGAATTTATTGGGACAACAAGTTCCATTAATTATCTAAGTAGAAGATGGAGGTTGTGAAGTAAAGATGGATCTTTGGGTCCATCCATTTAGAAATTTATTTGCTACAGGAAAATCAGTTAGGACTTAAGACCACTATAGCATGGGGGAACTGTCCCAGGCTCTTGATGAAACCCTTGAGATTATATATGAATATTCATGAGGTTCTACCTCTTATTCTTGTGGTGAATTACAAATTTGAAGAACAAAATTAACTCAGAATCCAGAAATTTAACATCATTAATTTTAAGGTAACTGACAGAAATGATAATGAATAAATAAATACATGTGAGCCGTGCCATGAGAAAACCAACATAGTGGCTTTGCAACCAGCATGGATCCAGACCAGCCTGCGCATCCGCGCAGTCTGGTCAGGATCCATGCTGTTCGCTTTCAAAGCCTATTGCATTTAGAGAAACCGTTAGCAAACAGCATGGATCGTGACCAGACTGCGCGGATGCGCAGGCTGGCCGGGATCCATGCTGGTCGCAAAGCCACTATGTTGGTTTTCTCATGGCGTGGCTCATGAATTGCTTAAAAGCTGCATTAAACTGACATATATATTCATACAAAATAAGAAATTGGTTAAATGTCAGTTCAGTCTTTAATTGATTAGGTTCTTATTAGTTTATCTGGTCATTTGCAGACAATGCTTGCGGTATGCACTGATTATAGTGAGTGCTTCGCTTGTCAATAAATGCAATGTTCATGCAAAAATAACCTTTATCAGTCTGATAGAACAGTAAAAGTTCAAGAAAACAAGACATTTCATGGTAAAATTGGTATTAATTGTCTTCAGAGTCGGTCCCCAAACAGACTGTGATTTAAAAAGAGATTGAATGAATTTAGTATTAGTTTAGAATGAGCATAGATATAGCTTGAAGTGAATATAAAACAAGCATACATTTAGATTCAAGTCAGTATTGAATGAGCATAGATTTAGCTTTAGGTTAATTTATATTGAGCATAGATTTAGCTTAAGGTGAATTTAGAATGAGCATATATTAAGCTTAAGATGAGCATTATAAGATTCAGTTTAAAGTGAATGAATGATGAGCATAGATTTAACTTACTTTAAGTAAGTATTGAATGAGCATACTGAGCATAGAAAAAGCACAGAATTAACAAAGATTTAAATTGAGTAGAGAATGAGCATATTACATTGAGCTTACATTAGGTGTACACAGAATAAGAATAGATTGAGCATGTTGGAAGATATAATGAGCATAGATTTAGTTCAAAGTGAGTATAGAATGAACATAGAAAAAACATAGAATTGACATTCAAGTAATAGAATGAGTATAAAGTCATTGGCAATATACAGTTGCAAAACATATTTAGAAATATTCTTTTGTGGTACATTGATGAGTAGTCTTAACTGATATTTTGTTGGAATATGTGATGAGAGTGGAAGTCTCGTAAAGAATATTTTTATCAATATTTTATCGCTAAGTCCGAGGAAAAAATGTAATCTTTTTAGCATTAGCTACTAATAAGTAAGTAAGTAAGTAAGTAAATTTTATTATAGTGTAGAGATAGTACCTAAGTTTTTCAAATCATAGGTTTGAAGTTAAAAAGCTTTGAAATGAAGACAAATGTCCATATATTCTCAAAAACAGAAATATAGACAATATTTTAACCAGAAGTTCGGAGTTATGAGCATTTAATATTTTCATGATAACGAAAATTTTGTGATCAAGGACATGTAACTCTTCTTGAACATGGAGAGCATAAACATCAAAGGGACATAATATAGTCAATATTTTCTAATTGGGTGCATTTGATTTAACATTCAACTTTGATCTGGATTGCTAAATACTGATCCATGATACTGTGTGCTAAAAATTTAGAACATCTGGAACAGTCTATTAACAGAAAAACTATGCTTTAGCAGAATCTAAATAGTTAAGCTCCAACTGGGACTCGAACCCAGGACCTCTCACACCTAAGGCAGACACTCTACCACTTCCCTATAACAGCAGTAGCTAATAGCTATGCAGTTTAATTGCTGGATTACATTGCGTGAACTGGAACAATAATCGGTGAACTCCGGATTATCGGCGTATTCGCTTTGTTTCCTAACGGCATTTTTTGTGTAAAGAAAAAATATAATTTAATGCTGCCAACGTCATAATTGGTCAAATCTGCCCAAATTTCTCTGACGTGTTGTTCAGAGTATGAACTTACTAACTGGCAGTACCAGTGAAATATTACTTACACTGAATATTTTATATTTGCCCTTTTTGCAGCTGCCGAACGGCAAAGACGATAAGATTTGTCCAAATATAAGTAATTATTTTACCAGTTTTGAGAGAATTTCAATTAATGGGAAATTACAGTTACAAACTAAATACCTTTCTGCAACACATGGAGTCATTAGCATTCACCGTCAATCAGTATTATGACTACGATCGACTGTCATCCATTCATTTCAAAGTTTCATAGACAGAGTCCGTTGTTTACATTTTTATCGTAACCGGTGCACTTGTAAAAATCACTTTAGTTTGAAAAATCAAAGTATGCGAAGAGCTATGGTACGGTCTCTATATAGTGACATCGTGTTATGTACAATACCAATACATATAAATTTACAATTTACAACACCCGGCCACGTTGGGCCTATAAGTCACTTTAAATTTTAAAGTTTCGAAAATCAGTGTACATGATGATAAATACCAGTAGATAATTTAACATGCGAAAAAGTGGAAATTTATCAACAGGAAAAATTGCATTATGTTATTATGTGATAAATGTTTTAATAGTATTCACAACTATATAGCTACTCAATATGTACATTTATTTAAGTAGTAATCTAATTTCAAATTAATGTATGTTTCTTAAGTACTTAAAATGATCTTGCTAACATATCTGCCATCTTAAATAAAAGATTCGAAATATTTGAAACACAAGAATGTTTACATGTACATATTCCATATATACAAATTCTGAAAACTAGATTAAACATAGTAACAAGTTGCTAAACATATTCACTAGTTAAATAGTTCATTTTTTGTTTTCTATTAGTTTCTATAAAGATACAATCTCCGTCTATTCATACTTTCAACTAAGAATTTTGAAACATAAACATAATGATTTTGTACTACATAAGTAAGCTTTCCTAAGTCTGACAAGTTATCGAAATTTCTGTTTGATTCTCTAGATTTACACAGCAACTTTATTCTTAAATCATTGTATTTTGGACAATTTAGTAGGAAATGAGTTTCATCTTCAACAACATTTTCAGTGCAAAGAGTACATAATCTGTCACTGGCATTAAGGCCAGAATACCGTCCTGTTTCAATTCTGAGAGGTAGAATGCCACACCTAAACTGCGCTAAATGAGAACGTTCAGTCTTTGTTACAGAAGATAACATGTATTTTTCAGTTTCATAATCTTGTTTAAAATTGACATATGTTCGAAGTTTTGAAACATTTCTAACATTTTCACACCAGTTTCTTTTATGTAATAAAAGTAATGAATCTTCAACATCTTTCAAATTTACATGAAGTTAATTGTTATCATAACAATTCGACATATTCAACTGTTGTAAAATATACTTAATGTTAGAACACCATGTATTTCCAACAGTGTTATAATCATAAAGAAACACTTTCTTTGTCAGTCTTTCATCACACATATTTACAACACGGTTCCAGAACCTAAGCATATTGACCCAACGTCTGTGTTGAGTTGAAATCCAACCCATATCTCCAGTAATTGCTAGAATCGGAGCAAATCTATGCACACCCATATAATATCTTATTGCTCTATTTTGTGTCATGTCTATCACATTATAATTCTTGAAACCCCAGATTGATGAACAATAGTCAGTAACAGGTACCACACAAGAATAATACATTTTAGAATATGTCTTGAAACCTACATCTTTATTACTTTGAATTTTCGATATGACTGCACCTAATGCCCGACCTCCTGACTTTGCAAGTATATCAGCCGTATGTGAAAAGTCTAAATGTTCATGTAAGGTAACACCTAAATATTTATACATCGATGTATACGAAATACACATATCTCCTATTCTAAATGAAAAATTACTTTGCCTTTTACCTTTATTTCTAAAGTGTATAACCTTTGATTTTGACTCGTTAATCATAAGTCTCCATTTTCGGCACCATTCATTTAAAAAGTCTAACATGTCTTGCATATCAGCTTCATTTTCAGATAGCAACAAAATATCGTCGGCATAAAATAAACAACAAATTATATTATCATTGAACTTGACACCTTTGTTTCAACTTTTCAAACTTTCAATAAGATCATTGATAAAGTAAGCAAAGATTGTCGGAGAGCCACTGTCTCCCTGTCTGACGCCCGACAAGGTCGGGAACCAGTCACTTAACATACCATTAAGTCTAACACAAGAAGATGTATCAGTCAAAATAGCCTTAATAGAGTTGTAAAATTTACCATTGATATTATTTGACAAAAGTTTATATAAAAGTACATTTCTATCAACAAAATCAAAGGCCTTCTGTATATCAATAAATGTGCCAAAGGTATCTTGCTTAGAAAGAAGTCTATTTCTGATCATTGTACATGCAGTATAAACGTGTTCTTCACAGGTCCGTTTAGAACGGAAACCATTCTGTTCATCAGCGAGTAAGTCTTGATCCTCAAGGTATGTCTTCAGTCTATTATTCAGAACTGCTGAATAAAGTTTGCTGACAACTGACAATAAGCTAATTCCCCTGTAATTCAAAGGCACACGTTTATCTTTGGTAACATCCTTGGGGATAGGAGAAATCATTGCTCTTCGCCATACACTTGGGATAATACCCGTATCAAAACACAAATTAAACAATGAATATAAAACATCTATTATTATAGGAAACTTCAAAACTTCGTATGGTATTTTATCCCATCCTGCACTTTTACCATTTTTAGCATTGTTCACAACTTTTTCAATTTCAGTACGTAATAACGGTAAATTAAGAGATACATTTTCTTGGTACAGAGGATCTAACATTTGATCTTCCATAAATCTTTTATCAGACAGTATTTGTTCGTAAAATTGCCTGTCGAAATTTTCATCATTTTCTGCACAATTATATAAGTTTTCAAAATCACTCGACCATTTATTGAAAACAAAATCTGAATCATTTACCACATTTCCGTCATTATCATAGACCTCCAATGGAATAGAACTTTTGCGTTTCGGGCCTAAGTTTTTTAAATGCTCCCAGAATGCCCGTGGGTCATAGGTACAAGTACTTTCAATTTTAATTGAAAGGGACTTTTTATGATTTCTTTGCGCTCGTCGTAAACGTTTTTCAAACAGATTTCTAGCAAGAATGTACTCCTTCTGTAATTGTAGACGTGTTCGTCGATCCCCGTGAAATTTTACATAAACTTTCTCAGTTTTGCGCACATTTTGCCAAAGATTTTCTATTTCGTCATCCCAGTAAGGCTTGAAACTTTTAAATCTCCTGCGTGTTTTCTTAGAACAGTCAAAGGATTGTATATGGTCATTCATTTCTTTTATCAAGGTTTTACAAAATTTCTCGTAAATGCTATCAATGTTACACTGAATTTCTCTGCATAATTCTATATTCCTTATCAAGCCAAGAAATGCTGTTCTTGCTAAATCAGACATCAAAAAGTCATCGGGGATCCTTTTCAATTTATAAACTTTTGTATTAAAATGCGAGCGTAACTGTTCCTGGGGCGGTTCATCTAGATTAATAGTTTTATAACTATAGGTAAACCGTAATATGTAATGGTCAGGTAATTTTCTGCGTTCACCTATAAGTGATTGGAGATTATATTTATTCACTAACGAGGAGGGAGGTATAACTACGAAATTGTCACACGAGTTAAAACAATCATGAGGGACGCAAACATAATCGACAACAGACTTTCCGCGGGAATTTACAGATGTGAAATTGTCTCTAGATTTATTGAACCGGTTATTCAAAACGCACATCTTCGAGTCTACAAGAAAATCAATGAAAGTATGTCCGTGCTGATTTACAGTTTTGTCCAGACATGACCTTGCAGGAATTCCATCAACATCTGAAATAGTGTCCGATAACTCTCCAATCCGCGAGTTTACATCACCGCAAACAAATATCGCATCACTTTCAGTCAGCAAATAGATTTGACCAAGTAAATGTGCATAAAAATCTGTAGCATTTCGACCCCATGGTGAATTTTCCGGTGGCAGATATACAGAAAATATAACAATGTTATATTCGGTTGCCTTAGAAACTAAAGATAGGCCTAAAATGCCTTCACAAGATTGATCTACGACTTCAACATTAAATTCGTCATATAAATGGTTCTTCACAAAAATACCTACACCTCCTGAACCCTTTGGTGCATTCACGTGAATTAACTGTCTATTATGTGCATAAAAACGGTAACCGTCTATTGAAAGAGTTTCATTATTTTTCAAATGGGTTTCATTGACACAAACGATAGAGTTAGTGTGTGTAATTATTTTAGATCTTAATGCATGATTCGATCTAGTCCAACCTGTTGCATTTAAATGTGATATTGATATGGATTTTTCATTTAACCGGGCATTGGATTAATGGTCACCCCTGCTGGAATTTCCACCTGGGTTGCCCGGGACCCATTTTGGGGAGATGGGTCCTTTTTTACTATACGACCTTTACCTGTTACGCGGAACTGGTTCCCATTAGGAAGCTCCGCCAACAACTTTTTTTGCATTCAATTCAAGAATACGTTCGGTGTGTGTCTTACTGCCATACAGATACACATTTTTGTACACTGTGCTAGATTTTAATACTTTTTTTGAACGGAGCACTTGGATCTTCTGATCAAGACTATCAAATGCAATTTTGAGTAACGGTGATTTTCCTGTATGCCTGTCGGGACAGCGATTTGCATCGGTAATCTTCACCTTAGACGAAATTTCCGTGCCAAGAGCTGAGATCAAATCCTTGGCGTCGTCTAACGGTTGTTTTCCACGACGTACAGGAATGTTTGTAGCGATAATTGTAATGTCACAGTTATTGACCGATTTATCCTGTTGTAAACCTTCGTGCAATTTGAGCGAATTCATCTCAAGTTCTAGGTCACCAATCCGTTTATCTAGGGCAGCAAATTGTAAATCTATATCAACCTTCACTGCCTTTATTTTATCGTCTATTGTGGATAAAAGGTCTTGTCCTAATTTATCAATCTTACTGTCAATTGTTCTTCGAATACTCTCCTGCCCCTTTTTCAGTGATTCAAGAATTTCCATCATTTTGCCCATTCGATCAGAAGTATTCATATTATCAGAACTGTTAGCAGAGTCAGCCATTTTTGATTGTTTGTATAGAGGACTCGTCAAACCTGGAGATTCTCTCACTCTTTTCTCAGTAACAGGAGGATTTGAACACATAATTCTAGTCAATTCATGTTTAGCAAACACTTACAGTTTATGTCTACTATAATTCCATTGAAATTATCACTTTTATCTAAAGTTATTGACAAAATTTATTCCATTTTATTTACAAGGGAAAATATACGTCCATCTTTAACGCATGCGCACTACACTAGTGATAATGTTTTCCACAAAGTATAAATGTAATAAAATGTCCGAGGTAAGAGTATAAAAAGGAAATAAAAAAATCAGTTCTGATATTAATGAAAAGTTCTTATGATGTGAAATATTAAGTAGTATTTTGTTGTAATATTAGAGAGAGATGATTTAAGAAAAGATGGCAAATATGGAGAATACTTTCTGAGAAAAAAGACAGCTTATCTTCTCAGCACACCCTTAAAACTTTCATGCTGTTAGCAACTTCTGCAAGTTTTAATGTCATAGAATGTAAGAGCTCTGTATGTCAATAGTTAATATCTGGGGAATATATAAAGAAACACGAAATGGAAGAAAACTCATTATTTTGTCAAAGTTAAATAGCTCTGTGAACATTGAATATTGTAAAGGGAAAATCGTCAATACATATTATGACCATGATGTTCTTTCTGTCAAGTGTATTACAATTCAGACATGAAAGTATAAAACACCCTGACATACAGATGAGTTTCAACTGATGTTCCCATAATGTTTAGACCTTAATTAAGTCTCGTTTTATTTTGCTACAGAATGATTTTATCAGGAGAAGTGACCAAATAATTACTCTTTTAGGAATAATTGTTTGTCAGTATCATAATTCTAAGATGGGAAAAAATACATGATTTCGCACAGTACTGTCCGTGTCAGAGAGCATTGTTGAGTAACCACCATTACCAGGAATGTATGTCAGGGCATTGGTTGTGGAGGGTAACTTACTCAGTGAGACCAGAGTTGTGGTCCTTGGCTTATAAAAGTTATGAGAAGTATTTGACATAGTCATGAAACTTTGTAGGAATGTTCTTCAGCATGAGAAGTTGTGCACCTGGGTTTTTGTCAGATTTCCCTTGGCAAGAGTTATGGCCATTGACATGTCCAAGATATGGCCAAAATGTCCAAGATATGAATAAAAGACGTTAAGGCTAGGTCACTAGGCCAAAGCATAGGGAAGCTTTGTTGACACTGTAGAGGCCACATGTTGCCTGCCCACTTAGCTCAGTAGGGAGAGTGCAGGTCTTCTGATCACGGGGTCGCAAGTTTGATCAGAATCTAGGTCACTTGGTCAAATCAAAGGAAAAGCTAAGTTTTTTGTTAATGCTCCCGACCTGATGAGACTCGGGCAGAGTGAGTGTCTTTAATTCAGTAGCTGGATCAGTTGGATAAGCTGGGTCAAATGATTGTAAAACTTGGCTTAATGATCTACCATATTTACTTAAAACTTTATCATGTTTGTTTTAATGAAATGTAGGTCAAATCAGGCAAGCAATACATGGCTTTCAGGGCTCTCTTGTTTAGGGATATATGCTGCTTAGAAGCATTAATTTTATGCAGGACCTTTGCATTTTGCAGTCTGTTTTTGCCTTCATTAAGGATTGAAGAGCAAAACGACATTGAAATCAATTAATTACATTCAGTAAAAGATATTGTTTCTACTTAGCAGACAACTGTAATTAATTTCAGTGAGTACATTTCAAGTAATAGATGTCTGTACAAGATACATTCTCCCCTTTAAAACTTGGCTTATAGGAATTCTGATGAAGAAACTTATAGCTTACTGGAGTGGTGGTTTTGTGTGTTGGGAATAGGGCATTTTGGGTGGAGGTTTTGAGATTGGGCATTTTTGGGTGAACAAGGGAGGTATTGAGGTGCATAGGAGAGGGGTTGAGGTCAGGTGTCTTGAGGATACCAATTTAGACTCATTTTCAACATAAATTAACCTTGACCCTTTGAACCATAATGTATGTTAACCTTGACCCATTGAACCATGTAAGTTTTCTTTTGTCTTTGTCCCTTTATTTGTATACTTGTGGAATAAAATGCTGATTTCCAAATATATGTGAAACTAATTAGGATATCACATCAAACTTAAATGTTTTACCTTACCTGTTAAACAGTAAATGTGAGAAAATGCCAGAAAATATGAAGAAATTGCCAGTAAAAATGAGGAAGTTACCAGTAAATGGGAGGAAGTTGTCAGTAAATGGGAGGAGGTTGTTATTAAATGTGAAACAGTTGTCAGTAATGTGAGGAATTGTCAGTAAATGTGAGGAAGTTGTCGGTAAATGTGAGTATGTTTTCAGTAAATGGACACATTTATGACTATATCTTAATGAAACTATCTTGATGATCTTTAGGTCAATAGGTCAGGTGAGCGATACAGGGCCTTCATGGCCCTCTTGTTTAAAAACTGAGATAGTGTTGAGGAATGGAAGTTTATCCTCCAGAATTGAAAGAATCCATCAACTGTGATATGACGCAAAAGGTTCAGGTGAGCAAACAGCACTCAGGTGTGCTGTGACTCTGCATTTTCAGAAACAAGTGTTTTTATTGAGATGCCATATACGGAAAAGGATGTTGTCTTTGTTGTCTTTTATAGGGTTGCATTTTGGTGTAAAGTTTTAATTGTGAAATGGAGAAAAACTGGGTATTATTTTAGCTTGTATAAGAAGTGTTTTCAGCTGTACAGTATAGAGGTTTCTTCTTACAAGGCCTTGGCAAAATTTCTTTAAGCTAGGAAAGCCTAAATTGCGAACAACGAGTACGTAATTTAACAAAAATCATTGCTTCAGGTCCACTGCCTTAAGAAAAGTGTATCGTCTGTACATCTCGTAGAGCAAGGGTCAAGATACCAAGTTCAAACTTCTTTCAGTCATGCGGAGGAAATAGATACCATGATATTGGTAGATAGCCTGAAAATTGTAGGACGATTTTCATGGTTATAGATTAAACAGGGGGAAAATTAATGTTAGTCACTACCAGTGAATCAATACTATTTGCATAGGACTGATGTTGGTTTTTTTTGGAACCAGATTATTTCTTCTGATAAGAATTCAGAAGTTTTTGCAGATAGTTTAAAATAATGCAAAATTTGACCAATACTTGAAAATTATGTTTTACATTTCAGCAGCCACTTTTGTTAAATGGTAATATGGAAAAAGAACTATAGAAAGTACTTTTATAGGAATTCTAGTCTCCTTTATTCTGAATATAAAAAATGAGAGAAAAGTATGTATAATGTATAAATACTTGATTAGAAATTATATCTGAACTTAAATTCCTGTGATGAACATGTTGTCCTCCCTTATTTGGAGGAAGTAGGGGTATATAGGATTTGTCCTGTCTGTTTTTTCTGTTTGTCTGTCTGACTGACATGTTTTATTTTTCTGCTTACAGCTTGTTGGAGGAGAGTTTGAAATTGAGACAAACTTTGTCATACAAGACCCTCAGAATATACTTCAGATGTTAACTGTGGTTGAACAATGTCCAGAAAATCTACAGGTAATTCGAACTGTATGAAATATAGCTTGACCCACTGCTTTAGTCAAAGTCATTAATTCTTTGTCAGTGTCATTAAATCCAACAAAAGCAAAAACAAAGTAATAAATTCAGCCATTTTCTTAATTAGTGTAAGGTCTTCTCTGGCTGAATGGTTTAGGTCACTGACATCATACCAGTTGACTGCAGGTTTGAAACCAAGCAAGGGATGTACAATTCCTGGATGTAAGTAAACCATTCAGTTGGCTTTTTAAGGTTGGTGGTTCTACCAAGGTGCCAAACTATGTCTGAGATCTTGCCTGGAAGGTGTTGTATGACCTACAGTGTGTACGTGTGACTTGAAACAAACAAACTGAACATCTTTATTGTAAAAGCACATATTTTCGCTGGGTCAAAATTTTGTGAATATGAAATTTTGAGTATGTTTGTGAGGTTTAATATTGGCAAAATTGTAAAAATGATATCAACCTTAGTGAATATTTATGCGAGGATTTAATTTTCGCAAGATTTAGGGTCTCGTGAATACAGCGAAAATTAAATCCTCGCAAAAATTTCTACTTTTCAATATTTCAGGTAGTGGTTTACATTTAATTGAATATTTCTGCTGTACCTCTAGGGTTTCGCAAAAATTAGTTTGATGGAATTTCTTTGCTTTAACATGTTCCCACTAACAAAAATTTTAAGAATGTACATTTGGTAATGGCTGAATATCATTGAATGAGCTAGTCAATGTTTATTTTCTGTTTAAATGTAATATTTATTTTTCTAAAGGCTGAAATATGGAGTGTGTTCCTGGCAATGATGAAGAAGAGCCGACGGAATCTGCAGGCATGTACAGAAGTTGGCCTCATCTCAAGAGTTATGGACCTGTTGTTAAAAGCTGGGGAAGTTGTTGCAGGTATATATTAATGTGTTTTACTTTACTTTCCAGACTCTCATTAGGTAAGCAAGTCTGTAACAAACAAGATTCTCAGTTGTGAGATTGTAGCATCAGTTCTTAGCTTGACTGTATGAAGAATAGGTAGAGCTGTTGCACTCACCCATGTGTTGGTGTCGATGTCCTGATTTTTGCATGTAAGCTGTTATTTCAGAAACCACTTACAGGCATGGATTGAAACTTCACACACTTATTCACTGTGATGATCTGACATGCATTACACAGGTTTCATAACTCTACTTTGCATATTTACAAAATTATGCCCCCTTTCAACTTAGCAATTTTTGGTTAAGTTTTTGCATGTGAACTTGTAGCTTGGTACCCACTGATGGAAATGATATGAAACTTCACACACTTGAATTCATTAATCAAAGAATATGAAATATAATTATGAGAAATTTCATGATTTTTGTTTGTGTCTATTTAAAGTTTTGAAAATCTATGGTTTAATGTAGTATTGAAATGTATATATAGTTTCAAACATCCCATTGTTTAGTGCATTTTGGATTTATTGATGAATATTTAAAATTGAATGTGTAAGTTATTAAAACTCTGGCTTTGTAATCATTATTAAAGATTTTATAAGTTGTATAGTATTTCAAAACATTTAATCTGCATTCAGATTTCAAATAACTGATCGTTTTGATGTATATATTATTCATAGATAGTGCTGATTTATCGATAAATATTAGGGGTGACTATTGAGGCCAATTTTGACTATTGCAATACTATTGATATTGCTTAAAAACTATTGCGATACTATTCTATTGCAGGTTACTATTGCGATACTATTGCAATAGTTATCGGCCATCATATTTTATACAGTAAGCTACCAACTGGCATTGTTACACAGTGTAAGAGACGGCACTGTTTATAATTGCTGTAAACACACATTGAGATGTTTGTATAACTGAAACGGACAGAAATAATTCTAACATTAAATATTTCTTGACTTCCTTGGCTTCGGAAAAATAAGTATAACAATAAACCTATGCAAGGTATACTCAAACGAATCGGCCATTTTGTTGCGAATGACAACATGTTTAGTAACCCAAAGCATCAAAAAAGACGAAAATTAACGGATCGGATTAAGGTGTACCAGCACTAAATGAAGGACCCTACCGAACAGTTTGCTGTATAATACAAGTATATAGCCTCCTTTCTCCATGTCCATAGTATATTTTCTCATCTAAAATTAACAGGTTATTTAAATATATTTAATCAAAGTTTCTAAGAAACTAAATTTATTAATTATCTCCCAGACTGACTTCTCAGTCCTTTATGGTAGTTTAATTCCGTGAGGGTAATTATTGTAATGGAGACGTAAACATTTTCCGAGGCGCAAATGAAAGCTGGCTCTGTTTCTTGGTTTATAAATTATAAAATATTTCTGTATTTACAAAAATTTCAAAACTATCGAAACTATCGATTGTTGAAGGAACTATCGGCGATTGTTATTGGATCGTGACTTTTCTATCGATGCATGCTATCGGGACACTTAGTATCGCAATGCATCGATAGTTCGATGTATCGTTACACCCCTAATAAATATTGCATTCAAGTACAAATACATATTCATCAACATTGCATATTTTCAAATTACGGATTTATTGATAAATGTGTTACTCAGATACATCACAAAATGTTTTATAACGTGCTATTCAAATACATTACAGATTTATTGATAGATGTGCTGTTCAAATACATTACAGATTTATTGATAGATATGCTAGTCAAATACATTACAGATTTATTGATAGATTTACTACTATTCAGATACATTACAGATTTATTGATAGTATACTATTCAAATACATTACAGAATAATTGATATATATACTATTCAAATACATTACAGATTTATTGATAGATGTACTTTTCAAATACATTACAGATTTATTGATAGATGTGCTGTTCAAATACATTACAGATTTATTGATAGATAAACTATTCAAATACATTACAGATTTATTGATATATGTACTTTTCAAATACATTACAGATTTGTTGATAGATATGTTAGGAGCCCTGGCAGCTTACAGTATCACTGTGAAGGAGTTGCGCCAACTATTCCGATACCTCAAAGCAGACGATGGCACATGGGTACATCACAAATATTTTATTTTTTTCCAATCCGATAAATTTTATTCAGTTGAGCTCAGTTACTAGCTTAATGAGCATTTGGATCTTCTTCAAGTTTACTTCCTTACAAAAGCCAGTATTGTGATTATTGCTTTGTTTTAGTTTGAATATACAACTTCTGTGTTGAGCAGTCGACACTTAATCAATGTGTGGCCACTCCCTACAGGGAAGCGTAACGAATGATGAATTATTTTGGAACCATGTTTAATATACTATATCCTATATTTAACTTTTTAAAAAAATTCAACAGTATATAAAATCACTTGTTTAGTATTTCTTTCTGCCAAAAATAAGAATTAATGCCTTTCTCTTAGACATATTAAAATATATTTTCTTTGTTTTCTGTATGTTATAGCCTCGTCACTCTGTGAAGTTGATCTCTGTGCTGAAACAGATGCCCCAGAGACAAGGTCCTGACGAGTTTTTCAGCTTTCCAGGAAAAAAAGGATCTGTAAGTACCTCCTATTTGAAAAGAAGAAACAGTTGTGTGAAAAAGTCAATATAAGCAATTTGGAGTTTGTGTTGGCTTGATTTCATTTCAAATTAACAAATAACGGCAAAACAATGCAATGGAAAACAAGAATATTAGTTGTGGGTGATCTGTTTTAGTGTGGAATCATTTAATTTTCGTTATTTCACCAGAAAATGCAGTTTTATTGGGGGCTTGAATTTATGGGTTTTAAGTTGTAGAGATAAAGAGTTAAGTGTTTAACCTCTGCAGATATGAAGACTTGGAAGCCTTGTCAACTTGATATGAAATCAAGAGTTTTTTCAGTGTTCCCTTCTCCAGAAAGACTGGTTCATTTCTTTCAACAAAATGTGATTGTGTTTACATGAATACTGGCTTTTACATTTACTTGAAATGATTTTCAAAAAAAGTGACAGGATTGTATTGGTATAGAGTTTTTGATTTGAAGTTCATTTTTCCCCAAGGTAAAATTTACCATTAGTGAAAGTGGTCTTTTTGTGTGGCAAGTTCTCCAAGAATTACAAAAAACATTTTTAGAAAGCATCTCAGTGTTTGCGTTTACGGCGTAAAAGTATCTAAATACGCAACGAATTTGGTTGGTACGCAAATTTTCCAAGACCATTGCGTACATGGGACGCAAAGTAAAAACGAAACTGAATGTTTTAATTTAAAGACAACAAATACTAATCACGATGCCGGAATCCCAATTTCATTTTCAGCAGCATTATGTTCTAAAAATAACACAGAGTGACGTAGCCTGTAGTCATTCAGTGACGTATTTAGACTGGTTTAGCGTATTGATCAAAATCTCTACTTATCAATGTAAATTATATGGATACAGTCCAGTTACTTCTTGCATTGCAAACCTAAAGTAAGATGGAGTCTCCGTCGAACGCGAACACTGGTTTTATTTTTCAAAGCAGGGCTTTAGCTAGGGGTCGACATGAGTGAAATTCAAGTCGCCCAATTTTTGTTATTCATCCACTAACAGCCTATTTTTTTGTGATACAGCCTGTTGACACTTTACTCGAATACACATGGCATAATTTCGCCTCTGTCTCCTGATACAGAGAAGTTTGAAAGCAATTATAACGGTCGCTGACACCTTTGATTTGATAAACTAAACAGTAGGGATTTAGAGCGCTCTATATTACATTAACTTGTACACTCTCCTTTGAATTTTCAAAAAATTATCTTGCCTTGAATAATTTCCTTAAATCTGCGTAATTTGAATCATTTTACTCCGAACTTAGAAACATATCACTGACACTTTCTGTGACGAAAATAGTTTACTGAAATTTACACAGATTTTTGACAACTGCTGCAGAAACTGGGTTAAACATGATTGACAACTTTTTCTTTTGATGTGTGCCCACATTAGGGGATCAAAAGGACCGTGTTACCCTTTGTGTGACGTCACTGCTGTTGATGTCATGATGGCATGTATTTAACTCAGTCAGTTCTTGTACAATGCTTTTATAGATTTTAGTGTTTTGACTAAACATTGCACTAGGAGCTTGATTTATTTTTTGCTGGTCTAATTTTAGAATATGAAATGATCAAACTGTTTTGAAATTGTATTCATAGATCTAACTAAAGGGTGTTTGGTTTCCGGCAGTGATTAGGAAATTAACTGGAAAAAATACTTAGAATTACAATTTACAGTAATCACATTATATAAATTCACAAGAATGAGAAATTAGATTAACAAGGATAAGAAAGCAGATTCACTGATGTTTTCAGTTGGTTTGTTTTATAATTTGATAGACTTGAACAAAAGTTAATAGATTTAAACAAAGAAGTGACTTTTTCCATAAAATCTTAGTCTTGGGCTTAAACCTGTTAAAGTAACTATTAGCTGGTCAAACCCATTATATTTGATATAACTTTGTAGATTCTAATATTTTTATACCTCTGTTATGCTTATCAGAACTGGAATGCATTTATGAAGTTAAAGAAGAGGTGTTATTTATTGTAAAACATGGACATTTGTCAATATTGTAGCCGCAAAACCTGGGACTCAACCATATTTGGCTGGGACTCAACATTTTTGGGAGTACTGAGTCCCAGGGACTCAGTGAAATTTTCAGAAAACGCGAACACTGCATCTGTTTTCAGTCTTAAGCGAATAGGATATTTCTTAGACTAATAAATGGCAGCCTTATAATCAAAGATGTTAAGGTTACTGACTCCAAATCTTTTGCCCTTCATTGCTGTCGGATGTAGAATTCTTCCATCTGAGGAAGGTATTCAAGTTGCTGAAGGAAGATCAGTGTTTTCTTTCTGTCTGGCACCTGCATTGTCCATAACCTAGCTTTAATTATTATGCCCCCCATTGAAGAAGGAGGGGTATATTGTTTTGCAGATGACGGTATGTTGGTTGGTTGGTCCATAGACCAGTCGGTTTCTGGATGATAACTCAGGAACACTTGGGCCTAGGATCATGAAAGTTGATAGAGAGGTTGATCATGACCAGCAGATGACCCCTAATGATTTTGAGATCAGTAGGTCAAAAGTAAAGGTCACAGTGACCCAGAACAGTTAAATATTTTCCAGATGATAACTCAAGAACACTTGACCTAGGATCATGAAAGTTGGTAGGGAGGTTGGTCATGACTGACCAGCAGATGACCCTATTGATTTTGAGATCAATAGGTCAAAGTTCAAGGTCACAGTGACCTGGACAATAACTTGAGAACATTTGGGCCTAGGAGATTGAAACTTGATAGGGAGGTTTATCATGACCAGCAGATGACCCCTATTGATTTTGAGGTCAGTAGGTCAAAGGTCAAGGTCTCATTGACCGAGAACAGTAGAATTTTTTTTGCCAAATAACTAGAGAATGCTTTGGTCTAAGATCACATTTGATATGGAGGTCACTTATGACTGGTAAATGACTCATGATTATTGATTTAAGGTCAGTACGTCAAATGTCCAGTGCAGAGTGGCTGAATAATTTCTGTTCCTTGTGCAGTTACTGAACGCATCAAGGGGGGCATTTCGTGTTCTACGAGCTCTTGTTTGCATTTCACTGCCATCTGTCAAATTAATTGGCTAGCTTTTTTGCCATTTTACGGAATAGAACAGAGCAAATAAGAAGTGTTTTTTCTTGAAGTCTCTACATCTTTATCAGACTGAAATGAGACTGTTGGCGACAGTAGAAAAAGGACAAAGAATGTTAAACAACACACTGGTGATGAAAGGAGAGTAGTGCAATGGAGCTTTACAGATTGGCTCCTAAAGACTTCATCCCACATTTCAGTCTGGAATGTGGCCGTATGACCTAAACTGTGTCCATATAACAAAAAACAGAACAAGCATACATTGATCTAGATATAATATTTCACTAGCATAGCTTGGGATAAATGTTTTTCTTTATTTTCTGCAGTGCATTCATGTACCTCCAGTGAAGACATGGCCGTACCAGAGTGGTTGGACATTTTCATGCTGGTTGAGACTGGATCCTGTTACTGGAGTTACTGTTGAAAGGGAAAGACCCTACCTGTTCTGGTAAGCTTTAAGTAATGTAGCCCAAATCTGGGTAACTATATGTATAAAGTTGTCAAGTGTGTTCAGTCATTGTATTTTGAAATATTGGTAGGTTGCTACTAGACGATGTGCAGAGTGAACCCCTCCCCAACCCCAACTTTAACTCTAACACACATTCCCCAAACTGCAATCACACGCCCCCCACTCCCCGCAACACAAATTTTCTTGTTTCATGTCCTCCTCAGATCTGAAACTTTGGGTCTATATTGCCCAACATTAGAATATTTTAGAATGATCTTTATTTGCAGTGGTTTTATTATTGCAAGTATTTAGAAAAAAAGTACCTTGCAGATTGAAAACAGTTTGAACATTAAGTAGCATTAGCTGACATAATGCAATGAGCAATGTGATAATGTATGTCTGAACAACGCCAGTATGACTTCAGATTGTCCAACTGCAAATGCATCAATCTAAGGTATTCTGATTTTGCTATTATCCAGTTTCTCATTTTTGCTGCTTTTACAAGATGTAAAAAAAAAACTTTGTTAGCAAAATGTAGGTGCAAGCTTTTATAAAAAATTTTTTTACCATACTCTATTAATATTTTCTCCTACAAGTTTTTGTGTTTTATTTTTCAGTTTCCATACCAATAAAGGAGTAGGTTACTCAGCAAATTTCCTTGGTAACTCCCTAGTGATAACTTCAATGAAGGTCAAGGGTAAAGGTTTCCAACATTGTGTCAAGTACGAGTTCCAGCCAAGAAAGGTAGCTCATTAAGATCTTAATATTTTATTATGCAATTTGTAAGGCTATTAGCCTAATGCAGCATTGATCTGCTAGCATGATAAATTTCCAAACTGTATCAGTTTAGTAGATATATGAAAAATTTTCATTTTTTACAAAAATCGTAAGAAATGAAGTACTTTTACAGGTGCACTCTGTTTATTATAGTATAAAATTTTCTGAATTAAAAATATTTTTATGCCCCCGAAGGGAGGCATATAGTTTTTGAACCGTCTGTCAGTCTGTCGGTCTGTCAGTCTGTCCGCAATTTTCGTGTCCGGTCCATATCTTTGTCATCGATGGATGGATTTTCAAATAACTTGGCATGAATGTGTACCACAGTAAGACAACATGTCACGCGCAAGACACAGGTCCATAGCTCAAAGGTCAAGGTCACACAGACGTTAACGGTCATTTTTCATGATAGTGCATTCGTGTCCGGTCCATATCTTTGTCATCCATGGATGGATTTTCAAATAACATGGCATGAATGTGTACCACAGTAAGACGACATGTCGCACGCAAGATCCAGGTCCCTAGCTCAGAGGTCAAGGTCACACTTAGACGTTAAAGGTCATATTTCATGATAGTGCATTGATGGGCGTGTCCGGTCCATATCTTTGTCATTCAGGCATGGATTTTAAAATTATTGGGCATGAATGTGTAGCACAGTAAGACGACGTGTCGCGCGCAAGACCCAGGTCCGTAGGTCAAAGGTCCTAAACTCTAACATCGGCCATAACTATTCATTCAAAGTGCCATAGGGGGCATGTGTCATCCTATGGAGACAGCTCTTGTTTGGAAAATGCTTAAGTTATGCTACAGATGCTAAAACTAACTTAACAGGAACTCAATATTTCTGTTTGCGATTTCTGTTTAAGGTAGTTCTGCACGTTTGGATCGAAATTTTTTCTACAATGTAGAATTTAATTAAACTCTGATTTTTCAAAACTTCAGACTATACCTAGAAAATTCAGCAAGTAAAAAGGATAGGGTCGTGTGCTTGATTTTTTGCTAGACTGATTTGAAAAATCTGGACTTCACGCAATTTTTCATAATGGGAGTCTATGGGAAAATCAACACTTTCTAAACATTTTCGCGAATAGAAAATTTTCTACACTGTAGATTTTGATGAAACTTCTCACAGTTATAGCTAAACATATGGCCTATAATGCAGTGAAATAAAATGTATAGATCCGTGTGCTTATTTTTGAGTAATTTGACCATGGTTAAAGTGAACGGACTCTTTCACACTGATTTTAAGACATTAGTTTGAATTATTTAACGTGACATATGTTTTAATATCATATTTTGACTTTAAAAATATAGTAGTAGTACAGTTTTATTAAATTACTCACAGGTTGCCGTTAATTCATAAAATGATTTTCATTTCCGTACGGCGAATCCAGGCTTTATTGTACGTTTTCCGGATTAAAAACGTTACTCCATCACTTCCGGTTTATCAAACGTGCAGAACTACCTTAAATTGGCCAAAAAAGAGTACATTAAGGTCATGATGCATAATGAAGGAATCACATGAAACTGATGATGAAGATATTTGAAGGCTTGTTATAGCTTGCCTTTCATATGTTTTCTCACACTTGCATACTGACCAAATATAGCCAGCTATTGTGCTCTTAATTCTTATGTCTTTCACCAAAATGGATTTTTTCAGTGGTATATGGTGAGCATTGTGCATGTATATAACAGATGGAGCAAGTCTGAGATCAGATGTTATGTGGACGGACAGCTCGCCTCTGGTACAGACATGTCTTGGCTGGTCAGCACGTATGATGTAAGTACATCTTGACCGAGAAATGATCACTTTGTAAAGTGGCCAAGTTGTAAATCTTTCTCTGTTAAATGATGCTGAAATTTTTTTATGCATTTTTAGCTCACCTGAGCCAAAAGCTCCTGGTGAGCTTTTGTGACCGCTCAATGTCCGTCGTCTGTAGTCTGTCGTGCGTCCGTCAACATTTTCTAAAAAAATCTTCTTCTTGAAAATCACTGAGCAGAATTACACCAAACTTTACAGGAATGATCCTTGGGTGGTCCCCTTTCAAAATTGTTCAAAAAATTGAATTCCATGCAGAACTCTGGTTGCCATGGCAACTGAAATGAAAAACTTTAAAAATCTTTTTATCCAAAGCCGCAAGGCATAGAACCTTGATATTTGGCATGTGACATCATCTTATGGTCCTCTATCAAGATTGTTCAAATTGTGCCCCTAGGGTGAAAAGAGGACTCACCCGGGGGTGGGGGGGGGGGGGGGGGTCACAAGTTTTACATAGACTTATATAGGAAAAAAATTTTAAATCTTGTCTAAAACCAAAAGACCTAGACCTTTGATTTTTGGTATGTAGCATTGCCTTGTGGTCCTATACCAAAATTGTTCAAATTATTACCCTGGGGTGAAAAGAGGCCCCGCCCCAGGGGTCCCTCAAGTTTTACATAGACTTATATAGGAAAAAACTTTAAAAATCTTCTCGTCTGAAACTACAAGACCTAGTCCTTTGATATCAGAGCTCCAGATAAGCTGCGTATTTGCGTATTTACGCAGTTAAAATTGCAGAAAACCCAATTGAATTCATACAGTGTGCGTACTGGAAGGCAAGTAAAATTCCTAATACCCAATTCGTAAAAAATAGCTTGCGTATCGCATTTTCCTTATAACTAGAATGGGTACTGGACTTTAACGCTAGATTTGACTGACTGGTTATACGTTACCGCAGAACAGGTTGCAATTTATCGGAAAAATCACAGGACCATTCTTTCAGCTGATCGGTGTTATTTGGACGCTTTGTAAACAATTTTACGCCGATAAAATGTAAAGAGGTTGCAGGAAAAAACATTGTTGCAGCACAAACAAACAAATTAGTGGGATATTTTGCTGTTCAACAATCACAGTTATCTGTTTGTGACGATGTAGTGTCACCAATACTGGATGACATCTTTTGGAAGAATGCATATTGCATATTGCAGTGACCACATCGTTCGGGATATTGTGGATGAACTGATCTCTGACTACATTAAAAGTGAAAAAGAAAACAACAGTATGAAACATTCATTACAATTTTAAATACATTTTTGTATTAAACATTGAAGGGCGCCATTAAAATACTTAGTCTGGCCTGTTTAATGATACACGTATATACCATGTATACTGTAAGCAAAAAATACTCAATTGTTAGTGCGAGATTGGTAAAATACCCAACTGGTTTTAGCAAATACCCAATTACTTCTGAAAAGGCTGGGTAATGATATTATTTTTACCCAATTCAAATTTCCAATACCCAATTCAGACAAAAAGTGATGGGTAAATACCCAATTGCACCAAAAGCTTATCTGGAGCTCTGCTTTGATATTTTGTATGTAGCATTGCCTTCTGGTCCATTATGAAGATTTTTGGTATGTAGCATTGCCTTGTGGTCCTATACCAAAATTGTTCAAATTATTACCCTGGGGTGAAAAGAGGCCCCGCATCGGGGGTCCCAAGTTTTACATAGACTTATATAGGAGAAAACTTTAAAAAATCTTCTTGTCTGAAACTGCAAGACCTAGGCTTTTGATATTTGGTGTGTTGCATAGCCTTGTGGTCCTGTACCAAAATTGTTCGAATTGTTACCCAGGGGTGAAAAGAGACCCTGCCCCGGGGGTCCCAAGTTTAACATAGACTTATATAGGGAAAAAAATAAAAATCTTCTTGTCTGAAAGTTCAAGGCCTAGGCCTTTGATATTTGGTATGTATTATTGCCTAATGGACCTCTAACAGGATTGTTCAAATTATGCCCCTGGGGTGAAAAGAGGCCCCGCCCGGGTGGTCACTTGCTATATGAGTTATATAGGAAAAAATACTTTAAAAATTTTCAGATCATATTTCAAAGACTGTTTAATTATATATACCTGATGTACCCAAGTGATTATGTGTCACCTTACTGTGACCTTGACCTACTGACCTACTTTCTTGTTTTTTGAGATACAGTCTTGAAATTTGGATGACATGTACAGTTTTGCATACCGATCTTAAAACTGACTCAGCGACCATGAATGTGATCAACTGACCTACTTTCTAATATTTTAGCATCAGTTTACCATTTGAAACATGTGGCTCATGTTACTCAGGTGAGCGATTCAGGGTCATCATGACCCTCTTGTTAAACTTTTATATTACTTCAATTGACAAGGCTGTTGAATAGTCAAGTGTTGCTTTCCTGTGACAGCTCTTGTTAAAGTTTGTAAGGTTTTGTATGAAAAGGAGGACCTCCATTAATTTATCAAGGGGAGATTATGAAAGAATTTAAAAAAGTTTGTTTTAAATACACAACATGGTAAATCTAGTATGATACGGCTGGGTGTGAGCCATGGAGGACATGCTCCCTTGTTGGCTTGACATCTTCCCTGACTGGTTTTGTTCAGCAGTTGTGAACTTCTTCAGAGGACTTGATCGTTTTGTTGTAAATTTCTTTATAGATCCTTAGAACTAATAGGATTGAACAATTGAACAATATCTGTTATTTTGACACAATTTTAGCCATTTTACAAATGTTGTATTTTGAAACATTTTCAGCCATTCGACAAATGTTATATTGGTGGAAGCTCAGAAGGTGACGTTGATCACATGTTTAGTGGACAGTTATCTGCCCTTTACTTGTTCAGTGAGGCATTGTCACCACAACAGATATCATCAATTCATGAATTAGGTCCTAGCTATAAGGTAAGGTTTTCAGTAATAGCTTACATTTATTTATTACAGTCAAACAGTAACTGGTCTTAACCTTTAGCCTGCTGGCGACGAATTTCTGCCTTTGCGACCAGTGCAGACTAAGATCATCCATGCAGGCTGATCATGGTCTGCACTGTTAGCTATTCAGTCAGTAAATTTTCAGTAAACACCCCTTCGAATAATAAATGGTATTGCCCAGATTGAATGATGAAGCAGTCCATTTTAGAAATTTAGCAGGGTAAAGGTTAAACAGCCAGCCAAGGGAGCGGTACAGTCTGGAAGCTTTAGGCAAAGGGCTACTTAAAGACAGAAATTTTTTGTGAAGTTAGCTGTCTGGCTGCCTAAGGCCAGTAGATGCTTAATACAGGTGACCATAAAGGCAGGTTCAACTGTATTTAGCCACTGCATGATACTAGTTTGGTCAAACCACTTGATGGAAACTCCAGTTAGGATGTAATGTGATTAAAATTTCGTTGTAAAGGACATTTATACAGGCTGACTATACATGTCCAGATATGAGCTTGTTATAACATATATCATTTTGGTATTTATTGAAAGATTATTAAACATTTTTATCTAATTAGAAGATGTTGCCATGCAACATCATAGTTATCTACTTACAAAATGGGAATACTTACTGCTCTGGAAAGGAAAATTCATTAAAATTGTATCCAGTTACTCACATACCAAATTACTGTCATACAGGATAATTATTGGGGAAGTTTGATCCGCCAAAGTCAATTTGAAAGGCAACATGTAACAATGTTATTTGTAACTTGCGTGAATGTCTCAAGCTAGTTTTGTGGAAGAAAGGGTTGTCATGTTGCAACACCTGCTGTAGACTTAGTAGTTGCAATATCATGCACCTTTCTACATAGATAAATTTTACGTCCTTGCATTGTAAACATGGCCAAAATTAATATCTTTTAACATTTTGTTATCCTGTCATCCCTGTTTGTGTTTAACCTTTAGCCTGGACTGGTCCATCATTCAATTTTGGCAGTACCATTTACTATTCGAAGGGCTGTTCAATGAAAATTTACTGACTGAATAGCGAACAGTGCAGACCAAGATCAGCCTGTAAGGATGTGCAGGATGATCTTGGTTTGCACTGGTCGCAAAGGCAGTATCACTTGCTGACTGCAGGCTAAAGGTTAATGACTTGCAAACTCATATTTGTTTTGAAAAGGGAAATGAAAAAGTCCTGATAATCTTGACTTTGGGCAGGCATTATTTCTAGTCACTTTTATCTCTTTGGCAGTGTGTCTTCTATTGTATTAGTAGATAGTTTTATATTCTTGTTTCCTTGAAAATAAAATTATGTTGGAAGCAGCTTGATATAGATTTAATTATGCATACAGAAATTGACGTTTTACTGATTTTATGTTGCAGAGTCAGTTCAGGTTTCCAAACGAGAGTCAAGTAAGATTGTCAGAGACTGCTCATAGGGTAAGAATTATTGCTTTTATTTTTTAGTAGTTGTATGAATTATATAAAAATCTTACTGACCTGTTTTTTTTTATAAACCAAAAATGCTTTACTTTTGATTCTGTTAGATCTGCTTGATGAGCTATTATTACTTAATGGACAATTCTGGTGTGACATGAAATTTACCTTGTTTTGTAATATTCCCTTCATGGACATGATTTCCCAACAAAAACTTTAGCAGGATTTTTATACAGGAAATCAAATCTCAGCTTGTTCTTGTTCTCTCGCATGAAATCTGTTTTGGCAGAAACTACAAAAGTATTCTTTCATAAGTTAAAACAACTTATTCATACATTTTGGGTGAAAATTAGGTCCTCGCAAAACTCATTCAGACATGAATATTGTGAATTTGGTCAGAGGTACAAATGTAACCACGTAAGAATTTGACAAGATATCCTAGGAAATTTCCAGAAACATTGCGTTAAAGAATTCAAAATAAACTATTTGTAATGCTTTTAAAATTTAATCGCCACAAAGTGATAAAATTCCCATTAATTTTATGTTAAAAATTGAAATCCATGATATCCTTACCAAGTAACTGTTTTGCCCAAAACCACAAAATTTCTTGCTCACAAAATTACATGATTTTACAGTATTTAGATATTTCTCAATGTCATCTTTACATTTTATGCCAAACCAAGTTGAAATGTCATTCCTAGTGTGAGCAGGTAGCTTTGAATGATTTCATGCATATTATATGGTTGCAAATAATTCTTTTCTTTCCAAGAGATGTTTTATTTTGCAAAATATTCTGTTTTATTTACAGTTGTTGTATGATGGGAAGCTCACCTCTATCATTGTATTTATGTACAACCCTATAGCGTGTGACGGTCAGCTGTGTTTAGAATCTTCACCTAAAGGCAACTTTAACCATTTCCAGCACTCACCTCATGCCATGATGTCAGGGGTATGTTATACATATTTTGCTATTTTCTAGCAAGCAAGCATGTAGGAGTCATCTTGTGGTGATGTGGTTGGTTGTTTCATTGCTAAAAATGTGTTTTTACACTTTTAAAAGTTCAAATGAAATATCATGCAAATGACCCCTAGTATAGTGATCATGACCTGTACTCTGACAAAATGGTATTGTAGGGGTATTATTCACTTTCAGTGATAGCTCTAGTTAAAAGCTGGAATAGCCATGACTGTGTTAAGTTTAAGATGATGTAACTGTTAAAATTTTAGACTGTGTTACTTGTTAAATTTTTAGATTGTGTTAAAACAAAAACTGATGTGTTTTATATATTGTCCAGTTTTTACTTTGTTTTCAAAGTGGGTGGGGGTGGCAAACTTGTTGTAACAGAGGTTTATAGTTCAGTTGTACCAAAAAGGTATGGGCAAAACAGTAGATTTTGTTTCCATTCCATTTTCTGTTTTAAAAAGATATGGTGGAAAAAAAATCCAGTTATGGTAGTTCTGCACATTCGGATCGAAATATTTCCTACAATATAGAATTGATTGAACTCTGATTTTTCAAAACTTCAGAATATACTTAGAAAATTCAGCAAATAAAAAAGATTGTGTGCTTGATTTTTTTTGCTAGACTGGTTTGAAAAATTTGGACCTACGCAATTTTTATAATGGGAGTCTTATGAAAAAATCATAACTTTCATAACATTTTCGTGAATAGAAATTTTCTACAATGTAGATTTTAATGAAACTTCTCACAGTTGTAAATAAACATATGGCCTATAATGTGGTGAAGTAAAATGTATAGGTCCATGTGCTTACTTTTGAGATACTTGACCATGATTTAAGTGAACCGCTCATTTCACGCTACTTTTAAGACACTATTTTGAATTATTTAACATGTAGGATGTTTTATTATCATGTTTTACCTTTAGAAAGATAGTAACAGTGCCACTGTAATAAATCTACTCACAGGTTGCCATTAATTAATAAAATTATTTTCATTTCCGTACGCCAAATGCAGGGTTAATCTACGTTTTCCGGATAAATGACATTACGCCATCACTTCTGGTTTATCAAACGTGCAGAACTACCTTAATGTCTGAAGCCTGGTGCCTGAATTTTTTTCAACTTTTGAGGTATACATAAAAGAGCAGATATGGTTTACTTGAGATGGCTTAATATCACTTGTTTTCAGTATTAATAATAAAGAAAAAGTTAAAAATAACTTACAAAGTGTGTATACTTTATATTTATAGGAGGTGAAGTCAGTGATTACACATTCCATCCATAGTACATTACATTCCTTAGGAGGCGTACAGGTATGTCATTTCTTTCCTTGATATTTACTAGAATTACAAGTATCACTTCGATCTATTGAAGGCGCACCAGGGTGCAATTTTAAAAAGCTTTAGTTTGGATCCCAGTCTGAAAAAGTAGTCTTGTGATTGGTCAGTTTCAGAATTGTGAGTCAGATTCTGGAGAGTTTAGACTGGTCTCATAACTTTGGTTTTGTAACTTTGAGTCTTGGTTAGCTCAGAAGGGAGAGAACCAGACCATCTATTTAGAGGTCGCAAGTTCAATCTATGGTCAAGGCAAAGTTTTAATGGGCCAAGTTATATCTGAAGTCATTCATCCACCTGGCCTGCCCGCTTAGCTCAGTAGGTAGAGCGTCGGTCTACGGATCGCGGGGTCGTGAGTTCGATCCTCGGGCGGGGCGTATGTTCTCCGTGACTATTTGATAAACGACATTGTGTCTGAAATCATTAGTCCTCCACCTCTGATTCATGTGGGGAAGTTGGCAGTTACTTGCGGAGAACAGGTTTGTACTGGTACAGAATCCAGGAACACTGGTTAGGTTAACTGCCCGCCGTTACATGACTGAAATACTGTTGAAAAACGGCGTTAAACCCAAAACAAACAAACAAACAAACATTCATCCACCTCTGCATCTTAAGGGGAAGTTCTCAATAACTTGTATAGAACAGGTTTATACTCTTATAGAATCTAGTAAGCTTAATTATCTGCCATTATTTCATTCAAATAATGCTAAAAATTTGCATTATACCGGATTCAAACAAGCAAGCTGTGCTGTAATTTATCTGCTGTTGTGTTCTTACACAGTTATGACTGTCTTAAAAGGATGACATTGTCCAATAACACTTCCTGTTGTAACAATTAATATTTTAACATCTCATCATGGCAAGCTTGATCCACTAGAAATGTCTTGTTTAAAGCATGTATCTCATTGTGACTACCTGATGTTTGCAATTATGTAAACCAGCCAAAATCCTTCATATTCTGGGATCAATGAGTAACATGCATTTGGACTGTAATGATTATTTTTTATATTTCAGATATTGTTCCCGCTGTTTGGTCAGCTAGATTTGCCAGTGGCTCAGGGAGAGGGGAAATCCTCCGCTACAGATCATTCTACATGGTGAGCAGACATACTTAACACTAAAAAGAGCCTTGTTTATGCCTTTTTGGTGCCCAACCATTAAAAATTGGGTGGCATATAGTGTTACGCCTGTCCATGTGTGTGGATGCACGAGTATGCGTTTGCCTATTTGTGTGTCGGTGTATGTTTAGAAATTGTGTCGGACTGATAACTTTATTGTGCATTGTCAGATTTTGAAGCAATTAGCCATCGTAACAAGAAGCTGTAAAGTCAAGGTCACTCTTAGGCATAGGAGATTTAAGACAATTTTTCTTGTGCCCTTTGTAACATTTTTATGCATGCTTGAATACTCAAATATGGCACAAACATTCACCATAAAAATAAATCGTGTCAATTCAAGACCTATACCTGTATTACCTTGAAGGTCAAGGTCACACTTAAAGGTTAAAGATTTAAGGTATAAGTTTTATTCCTGTCTAACTTTTTAGCTCACCTGTCACAAAGTGACAAGGTGAGCTTTTGTGATCGCGCGGTGTCCGTCGTCCGTCCGTGCGTCCGTAAACTTTTGCTTGTGACCACTCTAGAGGTCACATTTTTCATGGGATCTTTATGAAAGTTGGTCAGAATGTTCATCTTGATGATATCTAGGTCAAGTTCGAAACTGGGTCACGTGCCATCAAAATCTAGGTCAGTAGGTCTAAAAATAGAAAAACCTTGTGACCTCTCTAGAGGCCATATATTTCACAAGATCTTCATGAAAATTGGTCAGAATGTTCACCTTGATGATATCTAGGTCAAGTTCGAAACTGGGTCACGTGGGGTCAAAAACTAGGTCAGTAGGTATAAAAATAGAAAAACCTTGTGACCTCTCTAGAGGCCATATTTCTCAATGGATCTTCATGAAAATTGGTCAGAATGTTCATCTTGATGATATCTAGGTCAAGTTCGAAACTGGGTCACGTGGGGTTAAAAACTAGGTCAGTAGATCTAAAAATAGAAAAACCTTGTGACCTCTCTAGAGGCCATATTTTTCATGAGATCTTCATGAATATTGGTCAGAATGTTCTCCTTGATGATATCTAGGTCAAGTTCGAAACTGGGTCACGTGGGGTCAAAAACTAGGTCAGAAGGTCTAAAAAAAGAAAAACCTTGTGACCTCTCTATAGGCCATATTTCTCAATGGATCTTCATGAAAATCGGTCAGAATGTTCATCTTGATGATATCTAGGTCAAGTTCGAAACTGGGTCACGTAGGATCAAAAACTAGGTCAGTAGGTCTAAAAATAGAAAAACCTTGTGACCTCTCTAGAGGCCATATTTCTCAATGGATCTTCATGAAAATTGGTCAGAATGTTCATCTTGATGATATCTAGGCCAAGATCGAAACTGGGTCACGTGGGGTTAAAAACTAGGTCAGTAGATCTAAAAATAGAAAAACCTTGTGACCTCTCTAGAGGCCATATTTTTCATGAGATCTTCATGAATATTGGTCAGAATGTTCACCTTGATGATATCTAGGTCAAGTTTGAAACTGGGTCATGTGGGGTCAAAATCTAGGTCAGTAGATCTAAAAATAGAAAAACCTTGTGACCTCTCTAGAGGCCATATTTCTCAATGGATCTTCATGAAAATTGGTCAGAATGTTCACCTTGATGATATCTAGGTCAAGTTCGAAACTGGGTCACTTGCGGTCAAAAACTAGGTCAGTAGGTCTAAAAATAGGAAAACCTTGTGACCTCTCAGTAGGTCTAAAAATAGAAAAAACCTTGTGACCTCTCTAGAGGCCATATTTCTCAATGGATCTTCATGAAAATTGGTGAGAATGTTCAGCTTGATGATATCTAGGTCAGGTTCGTAACTGGGTCATGTGCGGTCAAAAACTAGGTCAGTAGGTCTAAAAATAGAAAAACCTTGTGACCTCTCTAGAGGCCATATTTTTTACGAGATCTTCATGAAAATTGGTCAGAATGTTCACCTTGATGATATCTAGGTCAAGTTTAAAAGTGGGTCACGTGCCTTCAAAAACTAGATCATTAGGTCAAATAATAGAAAAACCTTGTGACCTCTCTAGAGGCCATATTTTTCAATGGGTCTTCATGAAAATTGGTCAGAATTTTTTATCTTGATGATATCTAGGTCACATGTGCTCAAAAACTAGGTCACTATGTCAAATAATAGAAATAACGACGTCATACTCAGTTGAACACTGGGTCATGTGGGGATAGGTGAGCGATTCAGGACCATCATGGTCCTCTTGTTTATGCATGGGCAGATGTTCAAAAACATGGCTTAAACTTTAAGCACTACTAGATAATTTGTTGCATGCGAGACCTAGACCCCTAGCTCAAAGGTCAAGGTCACTTTTAAATAACTTTGTTTTTCTTGTCCCATCTGTAACTTCAGTATTTTTGTATACATTGACCTATATTCGTATAACTTGGGACAAACATCCACCATTAAGTGCGAGAATTAAGCCCGAGCTCATAATTCTTAGAGTTCAAAGATGTTATGCCATTTCTTCTAGTCTTGTGTATGCATGTTAGTTTTGTAATTGAGCCGTGCCATGAGAAAACCAACGTAGTGAATTTGCGACCAGCATGGATCCAGACCAGCCTGCGCATCTGCGCAGTCTGGTCAGGATCCATGCAGTTCGCTAACAGTTTCTCCTATTCCAATAGGCTTTAAAAGCGAACAGCATGGATCCTGACCAGACTGCGCAGATGCGCAGGCTGGTCTGGATCCATGCTGGTCGCAAAGCCACTATGTTGGTTTTCCCATGGCACGGCTCATATAAATGGAAGGATGTTGGTACAAACATTCATCATGATAACAAGAAGATGTAATATGAAATCATTTAAGGATAAAAGAAGTATTACAGTAGTTTTTTTTTCAGTTCATAAGTTCAGTACGTGTGTCAAGATGCTATTACAGGAATGGCACTTTTGTGTCCTAACATCACATAGTGTGGAGCATTGGTGTCTTACTGACATGTTTCTAGTTTGTTTGTTTGTATTGCACTTTGTTGTTTGAGGAATGATGTTTATATTGTGAACACTGTAGGAGTGATTGTTTATGTATGTGTGTTTGACTGGTTCCGAGGTTAGAAAACTGACTCTGGAGACCAGTCTCAGAACTCCAGCATCTGATTGGCTATTTCTGAGCACATTTATGAAATTGGCCAATGGGAATGTTACATTCTTAGAATGGTCTCGAAATATATTTTGCAACCATAAATCTCAAACAGTTTAGATTGCAGATTGTGGTTAATAGTAAGTCTTAGTTATCATGGTGAGCTGATTCTTTTAATTTCACAGAAAACCTGTTTGGAAATGATTAAGTGCAATTTTATAAAACTTACACTTTGAGAAGGTCCCTCACTGATGTTGGTATAGAACTTACACTTTGAGAAGGCCCCTCACTGATGTAGGGTCAAAACCCATCCAGGATGTAGAATTCTTATACATGTATTTGAGGAAGCCATTCAGATTCAGCTGGCCACCGGAAGGCGGTTAGTAGTACTGGTGTGTCCACTCCTGCCTGAAATAATTCTCAGAGAGGCACCTGGATCTTCCTCAACCATTAAAAGCTGGAAAGTCATTATGTGACAAATATTGTCTTTGTAAGCCAACATAACAACTGAAACATTTTGAGAAGAAATTGTCACAATGTTATGGCTGGGCCAGCCATAATAAGTGACGGTTTCTCAATGCAGAAAATAACAGCAGCTGAAAGTGCGATAAAAAAGTTTATCATGACATTTTATGTTCTAAACATGAGCATGAAAAATTTCGTGTTTGAAAACCTCTTTTTTCTAATTTTGTATTTATATTGTCATGTTTCAGTGATGACCCTATAGAAATAATATTGTAAGTTTATGTGTCACTTAAGTTTCCTTCAGTTATCCATTTCCCTTAGTTTGCCTGTTTAGGTTTTTGTAGGGCAAGTATTGAGTAAGAAAACAGTACGACCAAGACTGAATCCTAGCATTAATTGTATTACCAAACTTAATTTTTTTTTTTGGTCAGTAAGTTAAAATACACAATTCCCACACAGTTGTTTTGGATTTAGTTTTCAGTTATTTTAAGTTCACATGATCACCATAGTTTTCACTGTCTGAGCTGTGATGGCAGCCCCACATTAGTATTGTCAGTTCACATTTAAAGTACACATTAGAAGCTGTGGGGGCCTCCCTGGCCAAGTGATTAAGTATGCTTATTTCAAAGCATTTGCCTGTCACTTAAGTGAGTTTGAACACTGCTGAAGGTGTCATGTGAGAAAGAGATCCATCTTGTTGAAGATCTGTGGTTCTGACCTGAGTGCTCGCCAATAAAGGTGGAAAGTCAACATATAAATTGTGTTAGTATGATTTAATACCAAAGAAAATGTATTTGACAGAACAGTTTAACAATCAAACTGAATAGTTTTACATGCTGCAGAATGTAATCCAACAAAACTGCAAGTTTAATTGATGAAACATTTGATTAGGATCAGAGTTACTTGTCGTCAGTCAGAAATGTTTCATAAAAAAAAACGCTAACCACATTTTTTGTCAGTGTATATTATATCCAGTTTGGTCATACTGTTAACAGTTTACTCAAGCAAGTGATGCTGGAAATTTTGTTGCTTAAAGTCTTGGCAAAATCTTTTTAAATAAGAAGTTATTGTAAGTAACTTTATCTGTATGAATTAGACATTCTGTGCCTTATTCCTAATTTGAGCCGCGCCATGACAAAACCAACATAGTGGGTTTGCGACCAGCATGGATCCAGACCAGCCTGCGCATCCGCGCAGTCTGGTCAGGATCCATGCTGTTCGCTAACAGTATCTCTAATTCCAATAGACTTTGAAAGCGAACAGCATGGATCCTGACCAGACTGCGCAGGCTGGTCTGGATCCATGCTGGTCGCAAACCCACTATGTTGGTTTTGTCATGGCACGGCTCATTTTCCAAAACACCATTGTAACCAGCATTAATCTTTGTCATATTGAAGAAAAAAGACATTTTATTATGATTATTATTCTTAATAATCAACTGTTAGTAACTTGTAATCACCACGCAATGCCCAACAATCCAATTCGTTCCTTCCTGTGAGTCCCAGTCCAATCTGTATAGACACACTCCTGCCTTGCTTCATTGAGTGTAGGCTGTGGTAGAACTTGCTTTGTGAAAGGTGTATAATGTTTGTGTTGTACAGTGTTTGTATGGATAGGTCGTGTACATGTACGATGTTTTAAGCTATATATAATTTTATAATAAAACCTTTTTTTTTTTTCAAATATCTACATTAATCATAAGGTTCGGTTGTTCTTAAGTAGAAACTCTTTCTCTATATATGACATTGTGCTTTGGCCTTTTCTTCCTCTCTGGAAGGTATGCTATGCATGGCTAGTTTGATGGTAGAGACCTTGAGACTGGCTGCTAAATCTAAAGCTTAATTGGTTCTTTTTTTTTTGTGAAGATCTTACAGATGCTTATATTCTTCAAATTTCTCTATATTATTTGTTTTCACTTGCATAATACAGGTAATTTTTTGAAATCACAAAAATTATGTTGAATTTGCATTGAAAATGCTTTAAACTACAGCAGGTTTGAACTTCAGTGTTGTTAAAGTTGGGGATGTTTCCTCTCATGCTTATAGCATGTTATTATTCATGGGGCTATGAATTTGTGGATTTCAACTTTAGAAGATGAAAATGAGCTGTGACATGAGAAAACCAACATAGTGGGTTTGTGACCAGCATGGATCCAGACCAGGTCAGGATCCATGCTGTTCGCTAACAGTTTCTCTAATTGCAATAGACTTTGAAAGCGAACAGCATGGATCCTGACCAGACTGCGTGGATGCGCAGGCTGGTCTGGATTCATGCTGGTCGCAAACCCACTATGTTGGTTTTCTCATTGCATGGTTCAAATAAAGTTTGTTGGGATTAAATTTTGTGGATTGATGCAACCATAAGATTCACAAAAAATAGTTCCTCATGAAAATGAATGATTTTACTGTTTATGAACCCACCTTCACTGTAAAAATCATATTATTACAGTACAGAATAATGTTCAGCAATGTGGTTGGGTTGTAAAATTCTTTATCGTGTGGAAGCCATCCAGCTGGCTGAGGGAAAGTCAGTGGTTCTTCCCAGGTGCCCCCGCCTTGATGAAATAATGCCTGGAGGGCCACCTAGGGTCTTCCTCCACCATCAAATGCTGAAAAATCGTTCAGGTCCCATTCATAACATAGAATACTCATTTATTATGTCTCCCCCAGGAGACATAATGTTTTTGCCCTGTCCGCTGTCCGTCCTTCCGTCCGTCCGTATGTCACACTTCATTTCCGAGCAATAACTGGAGAACCATTTGACCTAGAACTTTCAAACTTCATAGGGTTGTAGGGCTGCTGGAGTAGACGACCCCTAATGTTTTTGGGGTCACTCCGTCAAAGGTCAAGGTCACAGGGGCCTGAACATTGAAAACCATTTCTGATCAATAACTAGAGAACCACTTGACCCAGAATGTTGAAACTTCATAGGATGATTTGTCATGAAGAGTAGATGACCCCTATTGATTTTGGGGTCACTCCGTCAAAGGTCAAGGTCACAGGGGCCTGAACATTGAAAACCATTTCCGATCAATAGCTAGAGAACCACTTGACTCAGAATGTTGAAACTTCATAGGATGATAGGTCATAAAGAGTAGACGACCCCTATTGTTTTTGGGGTCACTCCGTCAAAGGTCAAGGCACAGGGGCCTGAACATTGAAAACCATTTCCGATCAATAACTAGAGAACACTTGACCCAGAATGTTGAAACTTCATAGGATGATGGTCATACAGAGTAGTGACCCCTAATGATTTTTAGGGTCACTCGTTAAAGGTCAAGGCACAGGGGCCTGAAGATGAAAACCATTTCCATCATAACTTGAAAATCCTCTCGACCCAGAATGTTGAAACTTCATAGGATGATGTACATGCAAGTAATGACCCTATTGATTTTTGGGGTCACTCCGTTGAAGGTCAAGGTCACAGGGGCCTGACCATAGAAAACCATTTCCGGTCAGTAACTTGAGAACCACTTGACCCAGAATGTTGAAACTTAATAGGATGATTGGTCATGCAGAGTAGATGACCCCTAACGATTTTGGGGTCACTCTGTGAAAGGTCAAGGTCACAGGGGCCTGAACATAGAAAACCATTTCCGGTCAGTAACTTGAGAACTACTTGACCCAGAATGTTGAAACTTCATAGGATGATTGGTCATGCAGAGTAGTTGACCCCTAACGATTTTAGGGTCACTCTGTTAAAGGTCAAGGCCACAGGGGCCTGAAGATGGAAAACCATTTCCAATCAATAACTTGAAAACCTCTCGACCCAGAATGTTGAAACTTCATAGGATGATGTTCATGCAGAGTAAATGACACCTATTGTTTTTGGGGTCACTCCGTTAAAGGTCAAGGTCACAGGGGCCTGAACATTGATAACCAGTTCCGATCAATAACTTGAGAACCACTTGACCCAGAATGTTGAAACTTCATAGGATGATTGAACATGCAGAGTAGATGACCCCTATTGATTTTGGAGTCAGTCTATTAAAGGTCAAGGTCACAGTGGCCTGTTCATGTAAAACCATTTTTTGGAAATAACTCGAGAACCACTTGACCTACAATGTTGAAACTTAATAGGATGATTGGACATGCAGAGTAGATGACCCCTATATATTTTGAGGTCACTTGATCAAAGGTCAAGGTCACAGGAGCCTGAACAGTGACTTGAGAACCACTAGGCCAAGAGTGTTGAAAATTAGCGGGATGACTGGACATGCCAAGTAGATAATCCCTATTGCAGCCAACCATCAGTGTCTCTTTGACTTTCGCTCCTGACCCCTATTGAGTTCTTGCCTATAGGACTTTGCATTGGGGGAGACATGCGCTTTTTTACAAAAGCATTTTCTAGTTCTCTTCAAAATGTGAAATCCACACATAGATATGTTTTTGTTGAAACTAAAGCTTTATGTGGGCAAAATTAAAAGCTTTAATTGAGTTTTAATTGGCATTTTAAAAGTGCCATTTGATTTGTAAGGTATGCACATTTCCGATCAGTACTTCAAAAGGAATCTTACTTGTGGAAAACCTCGAGGATTTCTTGATTTTGTCAATCCAGGAAATTAAACCTCAGCAAACAAGTAAATTTCCTTCTGATTTCATATTTGACATTAGAAATCCATGAATTGACGTCTGTATGAAATAGTCAATCTGGTCAAACCTAGAATGTTTATGCTGACAAAATTAAATGGTTTCACAGTATCTTTATTGATGTTTAAAATGGGAGCCTTGTGATGTGTAACTGCAGTTCAACACTCTTAATAACCATCTTTCAGCATTATTGTTTTGTACATTGTATTGTTTAAATGTCCTTTATTAACTATATTTTCAGTGCCAATCTTCTAGGATTACTGTACAATTTGATTGAGAGCTCGTCCACTATACATCAACAAATGGTGCAAAATAAAGGTTTTCTAGTCATAGGACATCTCTTAGAGAAGGTACAGTCTAATTATTGTTCTGGACAATGTATCTCTTCATACATTGTTGTTACTGGTTATATACAGTTGATTAGACAGTATTGGATCATGGGAGGTTCCGGATCACAGCACTGTTTACACTTATATGACGAAGATAATCATTTAGTTCTTAGCTTGAATATTTGCTTCTTTAAGGGAAATAACATACCAAAATATAACTTTAAATGTGCAGATCTCTAGAATGTGAAAAATTTTTTTTTGTCAATCTAAGTGATCCGTAACTCACACAACAGGGACACAACATAATCGGAAATTTTTTTTTTAAACAAAATATTTTTTTATTGCCAACTTGCCAATTGTAATGATTTGGTCGGATGAGAGAAAACACTTATTATTTCACAGGTGTCCCAGTGCGTTCTAGTTTTATTCTAAAATGATCTGGGATAGACCAAAATGCTCTGTAACTGTCCAAAGTGGTGACACCACTGTTGCTTCTACAGTATAATTATTTACTTTGCATTTTCAAACCAAATGTGGTGATTTAAAGCAAAAGGATTTTCCTTTCTCCCTGTGCAAAAACATGTTTTAAAAATATATTTTCGAAGCATAATAACAAATATAGCCCTCAGTGATCCGGAACTGACTAATCAGCTGTATGTACTGACAATATTATGTATAATGATGATTAGTGATGATGATGATGGATTATGATGATAACTTAACTGGTAGTGAATAATGATAAAGAAAGATGATGATGAGTGATGGTAATTAATGCGGATACAGAATGATTATAATGAATAATGGTGATAAATAATGATAATGAATGTTGATGTTCAGAGGTAATGATGAGTGATGATGATATTGATGATGTTGTGTTTCCTGTAGATCCCTCTTATGAGTAGTGTTGTGTTGGAAGTGCATGTATTGGAAGAAACCCTTTAAATATAAAATTTATTTTGCTTTGCTAATTGTGAACTGGACCAATGAGATACTTTTTAGCTCACCTGTCACAAAGTGACAAGGTGAGCTTTTGTGATCGCGTGGTGTCCGTCGTCCGTGCGTGCGTGCGTGCGTGCGTGCGTCCGTAAACTTTTGCTTGTGACCACTCTAGAGGTCACATTTTTCATGGGATCTTTATGAAATTTGGTCAGAATGTTCATCTTGATGATATCTAGGTCAAGTTCAAAACTGGGTCACGGCCATCAAAAACTAGGTCAGTAGATCTAAAAATAGAAAAACCTTGTGACCTCTCTAGAGGCCATATATTTCAAAAGATCTTCATGAAAATTGGTCAGAATGTTCACCTTGATGATATCTAGGTCAAGTTCGAAACTGGGTCACATGCCTTCAAAAACTAGGTCAGTAGGTATAAAAATAGAAAAACCTTGTGACCTCTCTAGAGGCCATATATTTCACAAGATCTTCATGAAAATTGGTCAGAATGTTTACCTTAATGATATCTAGGTCAAGTTCGAAACTGGGTCACGTGCCTTCAAAAACTAGGTCAGTAGGCCTAAAAATAGAAAAACCTTGTGACCTCTCCAGAGGCCATATATTTCAAAAGATCTTCATGAAAATTGGTCAGAACGTTCACCTTGATGATATCTAGGTCAAGTTCGAAACTGGGTCACGTGCCATCTAAAACTAGGTCAGTAGGTCAAATAATAGAAAAACCTTGTGACCTCTCTAAAGCCCGTATTTTTCATGGGAACTGTATGAAAGTGGTCTGAATGTTCATCTTGATGATATCTAAGTCAAGTTCGAAACTGGGTCACATGCGGTCAAAAACTAGGTCAGTAGGTCTAAAAATAGAAAAACCTTGTGACCTCTCTAGAGGCCATATATTTCATGAGATCTTCATGAAAATTGGTCAGAATGTTCACCTTGATGATATCTAGGTCAAGTTCGAAAGCGGGTCACGTACCATCAAAAACTAGGTCAGTAGGTCAAATAATAGAAAAACCTTGTGACCTCTCCAGAGGCCATATTTTTCATGGGATCTGTACGAAAGTTGGTCTGAATGTTCATCTTGATGATATCTAGGTCAAGTTCAAAAGTGGGTCACGTGCCTTCAAAACTAGGTCAGTAGGTCAAATAATAGAAAAACCTTGTGACCTCTCTAAAGGCCATATTTTTCATGGGATCTGTATGAAAATTGGTCTGAATGTTCATCTTGATGATATCTAGATCAAGTTCGAAACAGGGTCATGTGCGGTCAAAAACTAGGTCAGTAGGTCTAAAAATAGAAAAACCTTGTGACCTTTCTAGAGGCCATACTTGTGAATGGATCTCCATAAAAATTGGTCAGAATGTTCATCTTGATGATATCTAGGTCAAGTTTGAAACTGGGTCACTTGCCATAAAAAACTAGGTCAGTAGGTCAAATAATAAAAAAAACCTTGCGACCTCTCTAGAGACCATACTTTTCATGGGATCTGTATGAAAGTTGGTCTGAATGTTCATCTTGATGATATCTAGGTCAAGTTTGAAACTGGGTCAACTGCGGTCAAAAACTAGGTCAGTAGGTCTAAAATTATTAAAATCTTTTGACCTCTCTACAGGCCATATTTTTCAATGGATCTTCATGAAAATTGATCTGAATGTTCACCTTGATGATATCTAGGTCAGTTTCGAAACTGGGTCACCTGCGGTCAAAAACTAGGCCATATGTTCATGAAAATTAGTGAGAATGTTCACCTTGATGATATCTAGGTAAAGTTCAAAACAGGGTCACGTACCTTCGAAAACTAGGTCAATAGGTCAAATAATAGAAAAACCTTGTGACCTGTCAAGAGACCATATTTTTCAATGGATCTTCATGCAAATTGGTCAGAATTTTTATCTTGATAATATCTAGGTCAATTTCAAAACTGGGTCACATGAGCTCAAAAACTAGGTCACTATGTCAAATAATAGAAAAAACGACGTCATACTAAAAACTGGGTCATGTGGGAAGAGGTGAGCGATTCAGGACCATCATGGTCCTCTTGTTATATATAGGTTATATAGTAATATGAAGTAGATCACACCTGTAGTTGGCATGGTGTATTAACCACTATGCAGTGCAAATACTCTTGATAATTTCTCATTAAATAAGTCTATTGTTTATTAAATGGTATAACAAAAGTATACAGAAATATTACTGTGACAAGAAGTTCTGTGTAACAATTGCTTATTATAACTACAGTCATCACGAGACCATGTTACTCCAAGTGTGTTAGAAGTTTTCCTCAAGTTGACAGATTACCTGGTGAAATGTCCGGCAGGAGGAACTCTGTTGAAACACCTGTTTGATCATATCCTCTTCAACCCAGCCATCTGGATACACTCTTGTATGGAGGTAAGATATGCCTGGGACATACTTGACTCTTCAATGCATCCATCTGAATATGATTCTATATGAAGGAGCGACTTCAGTCACCAGCCGCCGTCTCCATAGTTCGACTAAAGTGTGATCGAATTGACTTTGGTTTGACTACAGTGACGTTATCAAGTTATCTGGTTGAACCAGTCCAAATAGGTTGTTTTTATAGTTTAAAGATGGCTGAAAAGGTGAGAATATAATTTGAACGTCTTTTTACCCTCAGCAAATAATTAATATAAAGATTAAAACTGCTTGAGTGAATCACACCTGATATTGAATTTTTTAAAAGACAAAAGTTGCTTTTATGGGCAAAATATTGCTAGAAGATGCTTTTTGCTGATCATAGCCATATTGTCTGAACTAAACATGAAAAGAAAGATTTGTCAGCTCCTAGTCAAGACATGCGCATAATAAGTTCCATAACCAGACCATGGTTGATGATCGATTTGTTGCCAAAGGTAAGTTGTCCCTGAGATATACTCTCCTTTATGGAGGAAAGTTTTGTAAGGATACTCTTCTGTTTGGAGTAAGCCTCTAGATACTCTCTTAGTTGAAAATGAGTTATAGTGATACTCTTTTAATATATGGCACAAGGTTGCATAGTAAATACTAACTTTTATGGAGGTTAATTATGTCTGAATACTCTATGGGGATAAGTTTTCTTGTGTTACTCAACTGTATGGAGGTAAGGCATCTAGGAATTTTCTTCTTTGTGAATGCACAGTTTCTCAGGATAGAACTCTTAACACCTAAACTCTGTATGGATGCAGTATATCTCTGGATACTGCCCTGTATGAAGGTCTGTTGTGTATGGACTTTCTATCGAATACTCTTTGTTTGAATATAGGATGTTTTTTTTGATACTCTCCTTTATAGAGATAGATGTCTAGAGAATACTCTCCAATGTGGAGGGAATTTTTCTCGCAGACACTCGTATATGGGGCTAAGTTGTCACTTGGATACTTTTTAGCTCACCTGAGCACGAAGTGCTCAAAGGTGAGCTTTTGTGATCACCCTGTGTCCATCGTCCGTCATCATCAGTTTGACTGTTAACACTCTAGAGGTCAGATTTTTGGCCAAATCAAAGGAAAAGCTTGTTAACACCCTAGAGGTCACATTTTTGGCCCAATCTTAATGAAACTTGGTCAGAATGTTACCCTTAGTAAAATCTTGGACGAGTTCGATCTGGGTCATCTGGGGTCAAAAACTAGGTCACCAGGTCAATCAAAGGAAAAGCTTGTTAACACTCTAGACATCACAATTTTGACCCAATCTTAATAAAACTTGGTCAGAGTGTTATCCTCAGTAAAGTCTTAGACGAGTTTGATATTGGGTCATCTGGGGTCAAAAACTAGGTCACCAGGTCAAATCAAAGGAAAAGCTTGTTAACACTGTAGAGACCACATTTTTGACTGTATCTTCATGAAACTTGGTCAGAATGTTAATATTGATGATCTTAAGGTTCAGTTTGAATCTGGGTCATGTAGGCTCAAATACTAGGTCACCCGGTCAAATCAAAGGAAAAGCTAGTTTACACTGTAGAGGCCACATTTATGACCTTATCTTAATGAAACTTGGTCAAAATGTTAATCTTGATGATCTATAAGTCAAGTTTAAATCTTGGTCAGGTGGGGTCAAAATCAAAGGAAAAGCCTGTTAACACTGTAGAGGCCACATTTAAGACTTTATCTTCATGAAACTTAGTCAGAGTGTTACACTTGATGATCTTTAGTTCAAGTTTAAATCTGGGTCATGTTGGGTCAAAAACTAGGTCACCGGGTCAAATCAAAGGAAAAAGTAGTTAACACTTTAGAGGCCACATTTATGACCATATCTTAATGAAACTTGGTCAGAATGTTAAATTTGATGATCTATAGGTCAAGTTTAAATCTGGGTCAGGTTGGTTCAGAAACTAGGTCACTAGGTCAAATCAAAGGAAAAGCCTGTTAACACTCTACAGGCCACATTTATGACTGTATCTTCATGAAACTTAGTCAGAATGTTAAACTGGATGATCTTTAGGTAAAGTTCAAATCTAGGTCATGTCGGGTCAAAAAATGTTAATCTTGATGATCTTTAGGTCAGTAGGTCAGGTGAGCGATACAGGGCCTTCATGGCCCTCTTGTTTGTTGTAAGATCCTAGTAAGTAGGTAAATAGTTGAGGAATACCAAGCTGACTTTGGGATACTCTCAAAGAGGGAGATAAGCATTTTTGGGAATATGTTTAACAAATTGAAGAAGCATAAACTGATGACTTGATTACATTTACATTAAAATTTATTCTCAATTCATTGTTTTGCCTATACATTCAGGTTTCAGCAAGTTGTTTATTCCATTACATGGTTAGATGCTTTATTCTGCAAAACAACTCGCACATTTGTATCATGTGGCATCTAAGAAGTCTTTTCTGTTTGCTTATATCTGGCAAAAGCTTTGTTTTTTTAACTTACGAACTTGAAGTGCATGCACTTAATTAATTTCAGACTCGAATATTTGAAATATGATATTTCTGTGTTACAGGTCCAAACAAAATTGTATTGTTACCTAGCAACAGATTTTATCAATGATGCTCAGATATATAACAACATACGGCGTGTGAGTGCGGTGCTTCAGACCATGCATACATTAAAATATTACTACTGGGTGGTGAACCCCAAAGATAGAAGTGGTATCACACCAAAAGCAGTAGGTAGGTATTGTCATATAATTTTGTTATAAGTATTTCATAGTTATGTAAGTTTACTCAATACTTTTTATACGTCCTGCGGCGAGCGGGCGGGCGGTGTCCAAAGCATGTCCGCTCTTTAAGTCAACTAGTTTTCATCTGATCTTCACCAAACTTGCTGACAATGTTTTTGGGCATAATATCTTGGCTAACTTTGATTACCAGCCAAATCGCCACAGGCACTCTTGGATTATGGCCCTTGAATTACTCGAAAAGCTGCGAATTTAGCCTTGTCTGCTCTCTTACATCGAACAGTTTCCATCTGATATTCACCAAACTTGCTGACAATGTTTGTGGGCATAATATCTCGGCCAAGTACGATAACCAGCCAGATCGCCAAAGACACTGCCGAGAATGTTGTGTTGCGCCTAGCTCCAAAAGTATTTGACGTAGAGTCACGAAACTTTACAGGAATGTTGGTCAGCATGTGTAGTTGTGCACCTGGGGTTTCGTGTCCGGATTCATTCAGTCTTGTAGGAGTTATGGCCCCTGACTTAGTAAAAAATTGGTCATTTTAATGTTGTGTCGTGCGTAGCTCCAAAAGTATTTGACCTAGAGTCACCAAAGTTTACAGGAATGTTGGTCAGCATTTGCAGTTGTGCACCTGGGGTTTCGCGTCCAGATTCATTCAGTATTGTAGGAGTTGTGGCCCCTGACTTAGTTAAAAATTGGTCATTTTAATGTTGTGTCGCGCGTAACTCCAAATGTATTTGACCTAGAGTCACCAAAGTTTACAGGAATATTGGTCAGCATGTGCAGTTGTGCACCTGGGGTTTCGCATCCGGATTCATTCAGTATTGTAGGAGTTATGGCCCCTGACCTAGGAAAAAAATGTCATTTTAATGTTTTGCCGCACGTACCTCCGAAAATATTTTACGTACAGTCATTATATCACTACACAAGACCAGACTTCTTGTCCAGACTTACTCAAAAAAAAAAGTTTGTGAAACATGTATGTTAAAATGTACTTGACCTAGAATCATAAAACATTAGAGGATTGTTTTATAGCCTATGAAGTGTTCAGTTTAGGATTTTACTCAGCTAGGCCAGAGTTATGGCCAACTAAGTGAAAAATACACATAAGGTTCTTAGAAGTTTATGTTGCAAACATCTTAAAAATTGTTCAACCTGAGTCATTAAACCATGTTACAGTGGCAGGAGTGGGGGCATCTGTGTCCTATGGACACACATCTAGTTTGTTAAAGAATTTATAGATATTTTCTAGTAAGAAACAGATATGCAGTGAAAGATGTTTTATTTTACTGTTGTTCTTGTTAACTGAGTGAAAATGGCATAGAAAACGCTACATCTAAAGTTACTTGTCGTTCACTTCTGACTTGTGCAGGAAAGTTGTTAAAGTTCATAATGCCTTTGTTTATAATGTAGCTCACAAGCTATCTGTTTCGATAGCTGGATTATTTGTATTTAACGTAAATTTAAATACACTGATACTTTAACTGCTTGTTAATTCTCAGAACATTGACTGGTTGGATACAGTTGAAAATGGTGTGAAAACCTCTAATTAATCCTGAAAAAGTACTTTGGTTAGTACAAGGAGTATTTCGTCTTCAGTAGCTCTGAAAATTCAACTGGTGTCAAACTTGTAACAAGTGTATTCATATATAATGCAATTCTTGACACTTTTTTCAGTATTATTTATATTTGCAGATGGTCCTCGCCCAGACTATGATGAAATAATCAAGTTGAGGTCTTTCATGTTGCTGTACATCAAACAGTTATTGTTGAAGGGTCAGGGAGTGCAGGAAGACGAGTTACAGAGTATGCTCAACTACCTGTGTACATTACATGAGGTAAGTACCCATTTATGTCACATAAAGTAAGTACCAGAATATGTTACATGGGAGAAGTACCTGTGTATGTTACATGAGGGAAGTACCTGTATATGTTACATGGGAGAAGTACCTGTGTATGTTACATGAGGGAAGTACCTGTATATGTTACATGGGAGAAGTACCTGTGTATGTTACATGAGGGAAGTACCTGTATATGTTACATGAGGGAAGTACCTGTATATGTTACATGAGGGAAGTACCTGTGTATGTTACATGAGGGAAGTACCTGTATATGTTACATGGGAGAAGTACCTGTGTATGTTACATGAGGGAAGTACCTGTATATGTTACATGAGGTAAGTACCTGTATATGTTTCATGGGAGAAGTACCTGTGTATGTTACATGAGGGAAGTACCTGTATATATTACATGGGAGAAGTACCTGTGTATGTTACATGAGGGAAGTACCTGTATATGTTACATGAGGGAAGTACCTGTATATGTTACCTGAGGTAAGTACCTGTGTACGTTACATGAGGTAAGTACCTGTATATGTTACATGAGGTAAGTACCTGTATATGTTACATGAGGTAAGTACCCGTATATGTTACATTGGAGAAGTACCTGTGTATGTTACATGAGGGAAGTACCTGTATATGTTACATGGGGTAAGTACCTGTATATGTTACATGAGGGAAGTACCTGTATATGTTACATGGGAGAAGTACCTGTGTATGTTACATGAGGGAAGTACCTGTATATGTTACATGGGAGAAGTACCTGTGTATGTTACATGAGGGAAGTACCTGTATATGTTACATGGGAGAAGTGCCTGTGTATGTTACATGAGGGAAGTACCTGTATATGTTACATGGGAGAAGTGCCTGTATATGTTACATGAGGTAAGTGCCTGTATATGTTACATGGGAGAAGTACCTGTGTATGTTACATGAGGGAAGTACCTGTATATGTTACATGGGGTAAGTACCTGTATATGTTACATGAGGTAAGTACCTGTATATGTTACATGAGGTAAGTACCTATGTACGTTACATGAGGGAAGTACCTGTGTACGTTACATGGGAGAAGTACCTGTGTACGTTACATGAGGGAAGTACCTGTGTACGTTACATGAGGGAAGTACCTGTGTATGTTACATGAGGGAAGTACCTGTATATGTTACATGAGGGAAGTACCTATATATGTTACATGAGGTAAGTACCTGTATATGTTACATGAGGGAAGTACCTGTATATGTTACATGGGAGAAGTACCTGTGTATGTTACATGAGGGAAGTACCTGTATATGTTACATGGGAGAAGTACCTGTGTATGTTACATGAGGGAAGTACCTGTGTATGTTACATTGGAGAAGTAGCTGTGTATGTTACATGAGGGAAGTACCTGTATATGTTACATGGGAGAAGTACCTGTATATGTTACATGAGGGAAGTACCTGTATATGTTACATGGGAGAAGTACCTGTGTATGTTACATGAGGGAAGTACCTGTATATGTTACATGGGAGAAGTACCTGTGTATGTTACATGAGGGAAGTACCTGTGTATGTTACATGGGAGAAGTACCTGTGTACGTTACATGAGGGAAGTACCTGTATATGTTACCTGAGGTAAGTACCTGTGTACGTTACATGAGGTAAGTACCTGTATATGTTACATGAGGTAAGTACCTGTATATGTTACATGAGGTAAGTACCTGTGTACTTAACATAAGGTAAGTATCTGTGTACTTAACTTGAGGTAAGTACATTGTTTTCTTTACAGTGATGTAAAAATATGTTTTACCAAAGGTAATTGGTCTGTAATGTTAACTGGAAATCTCTGTTTGCACTTACACATTTCATATGGCAGTTGGCACTCTTTTTCCATTACTGTAGCATATATTGGTACATCGCATTTTTTTCCAGCCAGGGAATTCCTAAATCACATTTCGAGAATGTGTAATTGAACTGAGAAAGTCAGTTGTCATTAGAAGTCCAATACCTAATTTGATTATTAGGTAGATCCTGAAACATGTGATTTAATCTTGACTGTATCCTTATTTTTTTCACCAGTATTCATTCCAGATAAGAAATAATTTCAAATTTTCCTGCTATTGCGAAATACATGGGCCAAGATTTTGGGAGGACCACTGTCATAGATTTCTTTATTATAGACAAGTTTCATTGAAATGAATTACAACATATGCACATAAAGTGAAGTTGACAAGGCTGTAAAACACTGGTATTACTTCCATTATGTTGTCTTAGTATTATGGGATTAAAATGTCTAAAAGGTTTTCTTCTGAAGTAATATAGGACAATGTTTTACGGGTCATGTGTGTTAAGACAATTTCTAATTGCCACTATACAGGATGACAACTTGGTCGATGTATTAGAGTTACTGGTAACATTGATGTCTGAACATCCACAGTCCATGGTACCTGCATTTGACAAGAAACAAGGTGTCAGGTAGGCTCAGTTTACTCATTACTTTTTCCTTACTTGTTGTAAAAATTTAAGTATAACTGTTATTGTTGGGTAACAGAGATATTATAAGCATAGCATTTCTTGTAGATGTGACATGGCTTTCTGAAGGAGAGATGCAAAATGATCCAATCACTTGGCCTGAGCTGTGTTGGTTTGAGTTTTACTGTACATTTGAATTGAGAAAGTGTTAGTTTAGTGGTAGAAGGTTTATGATTCTATCCTGGTGTCCACCCTTGCCACAGTTGCACAGAGGGTGGCATCTTCAGTTTTCTTGAATTGTTAAAGCATACACAATTCAACAGTTAGGTACAAAACTGCCCGTGAGACTATATTTTCTAGTCCTTTAGGGTCATGGAGTCCATTCAATATGTAATAGAATTCCTCTTAAGGCAGTGCTACAGGTGTGAGGGCTGTTGCACTTCCATTACCTCACATGAACAGACTGCCAGTTTGATAACATGTACCCAGGCATATGACATGTATTGTTACTTTATATGCATTTAACCGGATACACAAAACTTGATGTCATAGAAATACAGTTGAGCCTGCCTTTATGGCCACTGTATCAAACAGTCACCTGTCTTAAACAGCCTTATTGTGTCTCTGCCTTGGCTGGCTGCGTCAGACAGGTTTTGCTGTATGTAATTATAACCTTCACTATTTCAGGACTGTGTTCAAGCTTCTGGCATCACCAAATGAAGACATCAGAATCAAAACGTTGAAGCTGTTTGGTTTCTGGCTCAGCAGAAGTACACCCAAGTATGTCAGTTACACTAAATGTCTTTATGTAGTATGATAAGGAATGTTTGCAGAAATATGGTTTTAAAGACTTTCCTGTAAACCTTGAGATGATCTAAAACTGGCCAAATTTATGAAGGAAGTATACTAAGTCTTGCAAATTTAAAATTGTTAAAAATCATTCCTAGCTGTATATAATAGAAACAGAAATGTAATTCAATGGAAAAATGAGAAATATGGCCCTCGTGAACAGTTCTAGGTTATTAACAAACTGTAATACAATAATTTGTTTTGATTGTTTAATATGGATTTAATACAAGCACTGATTCTGAGCAAATAAATGACAATTTCTTTGCATGAATCACAGAGGACAAATGATTTCAGACATGTTTTCTTTTGTTATACCGTCCTTGAGATGTTTGCCCCATCCAGCCATTGAATGCAGGCAACCAGATTTTTGTGCTGTAGTCTAACTGGACAGGCTGTACATGCAGTACAGTGATAATGTTTAAGTTTAAGTCATATTCTCATTGTCAACAGTAGCAAATAAACATGCACCAAAAGCCTGTCTTGTCAATTCAGGATAAAATAATGTGATTGATTTCATTTAATTTCATGGGCACAATATCTCATGTTTGGGTTAAAATGGCTATTCTCTGGGGCTTTGAATTCGATTATTTCAAAATTTGAACATGAAATAAATGCAAATTTTCATTGGAGTTTAGTTTCCTGGATTGACATAGCTGCAAAAAAACCCACAAAAATTGCTACCCCATAAAAATTAAAGATTTCACAGTAATTATACTTCCTAAACAATGTATTTGCAAAAATAACAAGATATTTCCATGATGTCATACACCATAGGCACTGTTGGGAATGGTTTCAAACAAGACTAGAATGTTTTAATAAATGCGTTTTTTTTTCTGTTTTTAGGAGGAAGCAGGATTCACTATCGCAGCACAATTTGTTTTCTCTGCTAGGAGAAAGGTTGCTACTTAATGATCAACATATTACCATAGCAACATATAATGCTCTCTTTGAGGTAAACATTATTTTTAGATATCATATGTTAATACACCTTTGTTCTGTAATGAATATGTGCACACTTGCTTCCTTAACCCTTATCATGTTGGACATGATTGATTCTGTCTTTGCGACTAGTGCAAATCATGATCAAGGGGCCTCTGTGGCTGAGTGGTTAAGGTCGCTGACTTCAAATCACTTGCCCCTCATGGATGTGGGTTCGAGCCTCACTCAGGGCGTTGAATTCCTCATGTGAGGAAGCCATCCAGCTGGCTTACGGAAGGTCGATGGTTCTACCCAGGTGCCCGCTCGTGATGAAATAATGCACGGAGGGGCACCTGGGGTCTTCCTCCACCATTAAAAAGCTGGAAAGTTGCCATATGACCTATCATGTGTTGTTGCGACGTTAAATCCAACAAAAATAAATCATGATCAGCCTACACATTCATGCAGTCTTGATCATGACCTGCACTGTTTGCTATTTAGTCAGTATCTTTTTGTTATGCACCCCTTTTAACAGTTAATGTCCAAATTGAAAGATGGACAAGTTCATTATAGAAATTTAGCAGGGTAAGGGTTAAGGTAGTAGATGTGATTATGTATTCTTGTTTGCTAATTTGGCAGTTTTCAGCTGATAATTTTGCTTGCATGAGCATGTGATATTCCACTTCAGTTAGGGAAATATGAAACAACTTGCAAAGGTTACATTATGGTAATTACTTTAAAGTCAGACAGTTGATATATTGATGCAAAATTTACAAAGACAGAACAAATTTTTCATATTTCAGATGTTAACAGAGAGAATTAGTCTAGAATCTCACAAAGGGAAACATGAGGAACCAGAGAGCCATTTCAGGATAGAAAATTCTGGTGCGTACATATCACATATTCTGTTGTAGAAAATTCCTCCACTATTAAGAAACAAATCATGGTTTAGCAGCTTCCATTTGGGTATAGGAAATATAGGTGTGTTGTCTGTAGCTTCAGTGTATGATTATAAAAAAGACATTGGCATTATGTCTTGAGGCACAGTGTATGGGTATGAAAATACGTGTGAGTTGTGTGGAATGAATGTGTATAAGAAACATCTGTATGCTTTGCATGGTCCCAGTGTAGAAGTATGAAAAAAGTGTGTGTTGTGTGGAGTTACAGTGTATTTGTATGAAGAACATGGATGTGTTATGTGGAGGCCCGATGTATAGATATGAAAAACATAGGCATGTTGTGTGGATGCCCAGTGTATAGATATGAAAACCGTGGGTATGTTGTATGGAGGCCCAGTGTATAGATATGAAAAACATTGGCATGTGTGGAGGTCCAGTGTATAGATATGAAAAACATGGGCATGTGTGGAGGTCCAGTGTATAGATATGAAAAACATAGGCATGTTGTGTGGATGCCCAGTGTATAGATATGAAAAACGTGGGTATGTTGTATGAAGGCCCAGTGTATTGATATGAAAAACATGGGCATGTGTGGAGGTCCAGTGTATAGATATGAAAAACAAGGGCATGCTTTATGGAGGTCCAGTGTATAGATATGAAAAACATTGACTTGTGTGGAGGTCCAGTGTATAGATATGAAAAACATGGGCATATGTGGAGGTCCAGTGTATAGATATGAAAAACATGGGCATGTTGTATGGAGGTCCAGTGTATAGATATGAAAAACATGGGCATGTGTGGAGGTCCAGTGTATAGATATGAAAAACATGGGCATGTGTGGAGGTCCAGTGTATAGATATGAAAAACATGGGCATGTGTGGAGGTCCAGTGTTTTGAAAAAAAATGATGAGTTATTGTCATCACTTGAGCGGTTGTCGGCGTCGGCGTCTGCGTCGGCGTTGCCTGGTTAAGTTTTATGTTTAGGTCAGCTTTTCTCCTAAACTACCAAAGCTATTGCTTTGAAACTTGGAATACTTGTTCACCATCATAAGCTGACCCTGTATAGCAAGAAACATAACTCCATCTTGCTTTTTGCAAGATTTATGGCCCCTTTTGTACTTAGAAAATATCAGATTTCTTGGTTAAGTTTTATGTTTAGATCAACTTTTCTCCTAAACTATCAAAGCTATTGCTTTGAAACTTGGAATACTTGTTCACCATCATAAGCAGACCCTGTACATCAAGAAACATAACTCCATCTTGCTTTTTGCAAGAAATATTGCCCCTTTTGGACTTAGAAAATCAGTTTTCTTGGTTAAGTTTTATGTTTAGGTCAGCTTTTATCCTAAACTATCAAAGCTATTGCTTTAAACCTTGCAACACTTGTTCACCATCATAAGCTGACCCTGTACAGCAAGAAACATAACTCCATCCTGCTTTTTGCAAGATTTATGGCCCCTTTTGGACTTAGAAAATATCAGATATTTTGGTTAAGTTTTATGTTTAGGTCAACTTTTTCTCTTAAACTATCAAAGCTATTGCTTTGAAACTTGCAACACTTGTTCACCATCATAAGCTGACCCTGTACAGCAAGCAACATAACTCCATCCTGCTTTTTGCAATAATTATTGCCCCTTTTGGACTTAGAAAATCATTTTCTTGGTTGAGTATTATGTTTAAGGCAACTTTTCTCATAAACTATCAAAGCTATTGCTTTAAAACTTGCAACAGTTTTTCACCATCATAAGTGGACACTGTACATCAAGAAACATAACTCTATCCTGCTTTTTGCAAGAAAGATGGCCCTTTTTAGACTTAGAAAATCATGAGTAGGACAATATTTCTATTATACAAAAAAAATCAGATGAGCGTCAGCACCCGCAAGGCGGTGCTCTTGTTGTTACTATACTATATACATAGAGACTGCATATGCAATCTTGTGCCGCCTAATCTCCTGAATCCATGCACACAATTTAATGAAACTTTGCACAAGTGGTCATTAACAACAGTTGTTGTGCATGGTGCATGTTAGGTTCTTTCAAAAAAAAAAATTGCAGAGTTACGGGACTTTGATTTTTGTTACTATACTATATACATAGAGTCTGCATATGCAATCTTGTGCGAGCCTAATCTCCTGAACCCATGCACACAATTTAATGAAACTTAACACAAGTGATCAGTAGTAACCCTAGTTGTGCTTGGTGCATGTTAGGTTCTTTCAGAAAAAAAAATCTGCACAGTTATGGGACTTTGTGTACTGTCAGTGCGTGCAGGGGGTAGATTCATCACCTTTAGTGATAGGTCGAATTTGTTTTCTATTTCTTTCACAGTTTGTTTAAATTGATCCAATGTTATATAGATCTGTGAAAAAGCAAAAGCATCAGCTTATGGTTGCTGTTAGAAAAGCAAACATTTTATCTTCATACCACATCACATGTTTTCCATATGCAACATTGGGTAAAATTCATGCATCTCATTTGAAGATTTGACTAATGTAAACAATTATAGCCAGTCAAAGGCTGTAACCTCTGGAATGATCTGTCTGTGGGGTTAGCAAATTTCATGGTAGTTGGAATGGGAAAGCTGTATTTACAGTCAAACCAATGTTAAGCAACCATTTACAGATGTGAAACAGAATAGCTGCTTCAGGTGGCTGCTCTACTCAAGTAAAATGTCAGTTTGCGAAGTTAGCAGGCAAGTGGCTGCAATATGCAGGTGGCTGCTAAGCATGTTCATTGAAACACATTTTAGCTGTGCCTTGAAAAAACCAACCGTGCAGTCTGGTCAGGATCCATGCTGTTTGCTTTCAAAGTCTATTGCAATTAGAGAAACCGTTACCGAGCAGCATGGATCTTGACCAGACTGGAGGATACGCAGGCTAGTCTGGATCCATGCTGGTCGCAAACGCACTATGTTGGTTTTCTGATGGCGCAGCTCATTTGGATTGCAAGTAATTTAAAGTGTTACTCATGATTTATAAGTACAGTCTTATCTTTAAAATTTGAAATCCACGAAATATCAGTTTTTGCCAAAATCACGAAATGTTATGCCCACGAAATTAAATGATTTCACAGTATCTCAAATTTCTATATTTGCAGCATTACTGAAAGTAGTTGCAACGATGATCAGACAGTCAAAGCCAAGCCCAGAGATCCTGGAAGTGAAAAGGGTATTCTTGTCAGACCTCACAATTCTGTGTAAAAACAACAAGGAAAATAGAAGGTAAATTGCTAGCTTGGTGTGTACCAAACTTTTTACTATACCTGCTAATTCCTAGTACTTAGCTTGCTTGTAATGAAGCCAAAAGGTAGGTCTTTATATTATGATTAGCTTATAGGATTAAGTTGACAAGCAATGGAAAACTGAAATTAAAATTCTGACTGGACTTACCTGGCTGATGGTTAATGGTAGGGGTTTGTACCCGTTCTCAATATAAACAGAATACTGTTACTATAAGATTGATTGATGCATTATATGAAAGGATGTTGTATTTAGTCAAAATATCAAATAAGTAAATAGAACCAAAAGACAGGTTTTTGCAATCTATTCCAGTTGCCATTTTATTGTATTCCCCCCCCCCCCTCCCCCCGACAACAAAGTTGTAAGGGGGGGTATACTGGTTTCAGGTTGTCTGTCTGTCTGTAGACGCAATCTTGTGCGCACAGTGATTTTTTTTCAGTTTTGGGGGAAGGGGGTCGCTGCCCTTTGGAGGGGGGAAAATTCGACGTAAAACTAAGAAAAGGGGAATTTTCATTTGTGTTGAAATAAACTATAGTTTCAAGTTTATTGATAAATTCAGGGCCCATAAGAGCATCTGACATGACATACAATGTAGCATACATTTTGTATCAATACCAGATAACCAAATAAATTTTTCAAATGTGGAGGATAAGACATCCATTAGACTACCAAAATTTACAACAGACATTAGGTCCATTCTTAAACAAATCGGTGAGTGGCTGTTTTTTTATTTCTGTCAAAGTCTGACATTTGCAGTCACTGTTACATTTGACCTGTCACAATAAAAACAAACTGTAAAAAACAATGTATGCGTCGGACTAGTCTCTTCCCAAAGCATAAAATCAAACCCTGACTGACTAGAAGATGGAAAACTCAACACTACCCGGCCAAACAAATAGAATGCAAATCATTTACAGACTAACATTCAACAGCGTTGTTGTGCAGAATAATAAAGCGCTTCGATGATTCTGATTTATCAAGGGAAGTGACTCCAACCGGTGTCGATGTAAACAAAACGCGAGATACCGCGGTGAACTGTTTTCTATATGAAAATAAATAAAATAAACTAGTGAATTATGATTTAATTGATTGGATTTTTTTTTTTTATTTTCGGAGGGGAATTTTAGGCATCGGAAAGGGGAAAAAAATATACTATTTTGAGGGGGGAATGGGGCCGAATTTCGCCGAATATTTTGGTGAAAAAAAACGCTGGCGCACCATCTCTCCTTATCCCCTTGACAGAATTTAATGAAACTTCACACAAATGATCAGTACCAACAGTAGTTGTGCATGGGGCATGGTAGGTTCTTTTAAAAAAAAAAATTGCAGAGTTATGGGACTTTGTTTTTTTGTTACTATACTATATACATAGACACAATCTTGTGCACACCATCTCTCCTCATCCCCTTGACACAGTTTAATGAAACTTCACACAAGTGATCAGTACCAACAGTAGTTGTGCATGGGGCGTATTAGGTTCTTTCAGCGACAAAAATTGCAGAGTTATGGGACTTTGTTTCTTGTTAACATACTATGTACATTCACCTTTAGTGATAACTCTAGTTGTATTTATGCAAGGTAGATTCAACTGTTGAAATCCTATGACAAAATTATCAGGGGTGTGGAATTCCTATGTCCAACTTGTCCGACTCGGGACTTTTTGACGGCGGACAAGTGAGTTTTCACATTCCGTTTGTCCGCGGACAAGCACAAATCTTCTGGTTTGAAATGAAAAAGGAAAGAATAATTTAGAAACGCTGAACAGTACTTCAAGTTATGGAGTTTATAAAAGAATTTGACGTACGAAACTGATGTTTCACCAGCCGAGCGGCCTCTCAATTTCTCAAGTTTTGGGAAAACCAAACTGCGTCTAAATTTAGCATCTCTTTCTCTGCATTCTGATTGGTTCCCTGTCACGATCTCATGTAATTTTTGCACATGATAACTCGGCGAATAGAAACCGGAAACATAAACAAATATCACAATGTTTTGGACAAATTCGTTGTTACAACTTTGTCTGCCAACAAAAATGGAAATCAACAGTCAAAGCACAAAGTGGTCGCTATTACAAGTCAGGAAGTATGATGTTTTCTGACAGTCAGAAAGTTTCATGCTTTCTCACGTGGCTTCGCATGGCATGATGGGGAGTCTTTTAGGTCTTGCCGACGAACACAAACTAAAGTGTCAAAAGCTTTTTTTGTTTTGAAACAGCTAATACACTTTATTATGTTTGCTTTTGTAACTACTTGTAGATTATTGTCCAAAATATAGAATTATTTGCATGCTTAAATGTTGAAAATCCGGGCAAGTAAGTTTTGACTGCGGACAAGTAGATTTTTAAGTGGCACTTGTCCGTGGACAAGTGAAAAATATTGTGATTTCCACATCCCTGAATTATGTTTGTCATGACTGATAGCTTCAGAGGCACCAACCAACAAGCATGGTTTGTACAATGTAAGGTAAAGCATCTGTCCATATAATGCATAAATTCTTGGTTAGAAAAGCACTACTTTCAATGTTACATAAAAATCTATACTGTCGGAGCCATGAAGGGAGGGAATAATATAAAATGGAATAAATATTACTTTCTGATCTTTAGTGAAATACTCGACATATGATAGATCAAAGAGCTATAAAAATAAATAGATTGGCAACTTGAAAGGCATATAGAGCAAATCTCGCCAACATCACATGGGAACTGAAGGAGATCTCGTTTTACTGGTGTATGAAAAAAATCAGCAAAAGGATAAAAATTTCTGTCATGAAAAATTTTCTATCAGATCGTTTGTTCATAATGATAATGGTATCTTTTTAGCTCACCTGTCACAAAGTGACAAGGTGAGTTTTTGTGATCGCGCAGCGTCTGTCTTCCGTGCGTGCGTAAACTTTTGCTTGTGACCACTGTAGAGGACATATTTTTCATGGGGTCTTTATGAAAATTGGTCAGAATGTTTACCTTGATGATATCTAGGTCAGGTTCGAAACTGGGTCATGTGCGGTCAAAAACTAGGTCAGTAGGTCTAAAAATAGAAAAACCTTGTGACCTCTATAGAGGCCATATTTTTCATCAGGTCTTCATGAAAAAAGGTCAGAATGATCACCTTGATGATATCTAAGTCAGGTTTGAAACTGGGTCACATGCCATCAAAAACTAGGTCAATAGATCAAATAATAGAAAAACCTTGTGACCTCTCTAGAGGCCATATTTTTCATGGGATCTGTATGAAAGTTGGTCTGAACATTTATCTTGATGATATCTAGGTCAAGTTTGAAACTGGGTCACATGCGATCAAAAACTAGGTCAGTAGGTCTAAAAATAGAAAAACCTTGTGACCTCACTAGAGGCCATATTTTTCAATGGATCTTCATGAAAATTGATCAGAATGTTTACTTTGCTGATATATAGGTCAAGTTTGAAACTGGGTCACGTGCCTTCAAAAACTAGGTCAGTAGGTCAAATAATAGAAAAACCTTGTGACCTCTCTAGAGGCCATATTTTTCATGGGATCTGTATGAAAGTTGGTCTGAATGTTTATCTTGATGATATCTAGGTCAAGTTTGAAACTGGGTTACGTGCCGTCAAAAACTAGGTCAGTAGGTCTAAAAATAGAAAAACCTTGTGACCTTTCTAGAGGCCATACTTATGAAAGGATCTTCTTAAAAGTTGGTCAGAATGTTAGCCTTGATGATATCTAGGTCAAGTTCGAAATTGGGTCATGTGGCATCAATAACTAGGTCAGTAGGTCAAATAATAAAAAACCTTGTGACCTCTCTTGAGGCCATATTTTTCATGGGATCTGTATGAAAGTTAGTGTGAATGTTCATCTTGATGATATCTAGGTCAGATTCGAAACTGGGTCAACTGCGGTCAAAACCTAGGTCAGTAAGTCTAAAAATAGAAAAACCTTGTGACCTCTCTAGAGGCCATACTTTTGAATGGATCTTCATGAAATTTTGCCAGAATGTTCACCTTGATGATATCTAGGTTAAGTTTGAAACTGGGTCACATGCAGTTAATAACTAGGTCAATAGGTCAAATAATAAAAAAAACCTTGTGACCTCTCTAAAGGCCATATTTTTCATGGGATCTGTATGAAAGTTGGTCTGAATGTTCATCTTGATGATATCAAGGTCAAGTTCGAAACTGGGTCAACTGCAATCAAAAATTAGGTCAGTAGGTCTAAAAATAGAAAAACCATATGACCTCTCTAGATGCCATACTTTTGAATGGATCTTCATGAAAATTGGTCAGAATGTTCACCTTGATGATATCTAGGTCAAATTCAAAACTGGGTCATGTGCCATCAATAACTAGGTCAGTAGGTGAAATAATAAAAAACCTCGGGACAGCTCTAGGGGCCATATTTTTCAATGGATCTTCATGAAAATTGGTCAGAATTTTTATCTTGATGATAACTGGGTCACATGAGCTCAAAACTAGGTCACTATGTCAAATAATAGAAAAAACAACGTCATACTCGGTTCAAAACTGGGTCATGTGGGGACAGGTGAGCGATTCAGGACCATCATGGTCCTCTTATTAATGTTATTAGTATTTTCTACATGGGGAAGAAATGAATTTATGATTGGAAGTTAGAGAAATCAACAGTTTTCGTTTGAAATTTGGACCTGTTTGGGTTTATTACGTGCCGGGCGTATCGGCAGTGTAATACTTTAATAAGCGTCTGTTGGTTTGATCATGAATGATCAAGTCAGCAAACGCTTCAATAAGATAACGCGCTAATACGAGCTTACGCGAAACAATCTTCTGTTGCCATTCTGTCTATCTTATACTTTTTTGGATAGATATATGAGGTAACGATTACCAAAAGTAAGGAATAACAAAAAATCAGTGACAAGGTGAGCTTTTGTGATCACCCTTTGTCCGTCGTCCGTCGTCAGTCCGTGCGTGCGTCAACAATTTCTTGTCTGCACGATAGTGGTTTCATTTATGATTTTATTTTAACCAAACTTGCACACAACTTGTAACACCATAAGATCTCGGTTCCTTTCTTGAACTGGCCAGATCCCATTATGGGTTCCAGAGTTATGGTCCCTGAAAGGGCCAAAATTAGCTATTCTGACCTTGTCTGCACAGTAGCAGCTTTACTTATGATTTGATTTTTACCAAACTGGCACACAACTTGTATCACCATAAGATCTCGGTTCCTTTCTTGAACTGGCCAGATCCCATTATGGGTTCCAGAGTTATGGCCCCTGAAAGGGCCAAAATTAGCTATTTTGACCTTGTCTACAGAGTTGCAGCTTTATTTATGATTTGATTTTTACCAAACTGGCACACAACTTGTATCACCATAAGATCTTGGTTCCTTTCTTGAACTGGCCAGATTCCATTATGGGTTCCAGAGTTATGGCCCCTGAAAGGGCCAAAATTAGCTATTTTGACCTTGTCTGCACAATAGCAGCTTCATTTATGATTTGATTTGAACCAGACTGGCATACAACTTGTATCACCATAAGATCTTGGTTCCTTTCTTGAACTGGCGAGATTCCAATATGGGTTCCTGAGTTATGGCCCCTGAAAGGACCAGAATTAGCTATTTTGACCTTGTCTGCACAATAGCAGCTTCATTTATGATTTGAATTTAATCAAACTTGCACAAAACTTGTGTCACCATAAGATCTTGATTCTTTAGTTGAACCAGCCAGATCCCCTAATGGGTTCCAAAGTTATGGCCCTTTGATTCCTTAGTTGAACCAGCAAGATCCCCTAATGGGTTCCAAAGTTATGGCCCTTGAAAGGGCCAAAATTAGTTATTTTGACCTTGTCTGCACAATAGCAGCTTCATTTATGATTCGATTTTAACCAAACTTGCACACAACTTGTATCACCCCAAGATCTTGGTTCCTTTCTTTAACTGGTTAGGTTTCTTCATGGGTTCCAGAGTTATGGCCCCTTAAAGGTCCAAAATTGGCTATTTTGGCTTTTGCAGCCATATAGAGACCTCATTTATGGTTTTATTTGATACAAACGTCCAAAATAACTTCAACAACAATTATTTTTGGATTCCATGACAAATCAGATCCAAGCGTAGGTTCAGAGTTATTTTATATCTGATTACCTCCCCTGATTGTAATCAAAATGGATTTATATCAGTAAGTACTTATTATAGTACTTATTTGAAATTTCATTATTGTCATTACTTGGACTGAGCCAATCAGGGTAGATAACTATGGACTGATTTTATGTCAAATTACCTCCCTTTATTTCAAATTAAAATGGGTATATCTCCGTAACTAATGAAGATACTGATCTGAAATTTCATTTATGTCAACAGATTTATTTGGCAGATCCTTCTTTTGTTCACTTACAATAATTTTTGTTTTTAATTACTTCCTGTTTTACGTTACTATAAATAGCTTATTTTTAGTAACTTTTTTATTATTGGCCGTAGGGAAAAACCGAGACCACTTTTCTGTGGTACAACATGGATGGTACCTCCAATTTTTAGGTGTATTTTGACATATCTGTACCTTGTTAGAATTTTTTTTCTTTTTGGTTAAATTTCTTCCCTTTGTTGTTACTGTCCTTTGGACTTAGATATTTTTTCTGAGGACCTTCTTGTCCTCAAGTGCAATGATAACAGGTGACCGATATAGGGCCATCATGGCCCTCTTGTTTTTTTTCATGACAAAAATGTTGCAGTGAGATTATTACATGGTTCGCACAGGCCATGAAAAGTCCTTGAATTTGATGCCTACTCCTTGAAAACTACTTGAATTTTGTAACAGTCAGAAACTACTTGAAAACTACTTGAATTTAGGAAAAAACATACAAAAGATGGCAAATAGTCCTTAAATTCGTCGGGTGCGAAGTGAAAACGGACAAACATTATAAACGGACCAAAATAAACAAAAAAACGACGAAAAAAAAACTACCGTTACTGCCATTAGGGCCTGCCACGGAGTTGGCGATAGTACGGTACGGTACTGTACTTTAAGGGTTTTATGCTCTTTCAAGTAATTTTCACACTGTGTAATTTATTCACGATGCCTTGCAGGTAAATCTTGTGTTACATTGTTTAGATTTGTCCTAAATTGGATTTAAATTGGTTATTTCATGTCTCAGCAACAGTGACATTGCGCCCATTTTAGTCCTTGAAAATGGAGAAAAATTACTTGAAAACTCCTTGAAAACTATTTGAATTTTTTTTGGGAAGGTCTGTATGAACCATGTATTACAAAAACCATTGTGGGTCTATGAAACCTTACAAACATTGAACAAGAAAAGGTCAAGGTCAGTAAAACAGGGTCTACTCTGTGAATACTGTGGTTTCATTGTATTTTTTTTGTACCCGTGGTACTGAATATAGAAATTTGTATGAAGGAATCTCACGGCCTGTTAGAGAGAAAAAGACAATATTTAGGAGGAAATAGGTCCTCGGAGTGTTGTTAAATGTAACATATTCCAAATATTACAGAACTGTGCTACAGATGTCAGTATGGCAGGACTGGCTATTCTCCATGGCATATGTATACCCCCAGAACCAGGAACAACACAAAGTCACAGAGATGGTGATGGCATTGTTTAGAATGTTGTTACACCATGCCATCAAGTTTGAGTACGGTGGCTGGAGAGTGTGGATTGATACACTTGCTATATTACATTCCAAGGTAACACTTGCTATAGTACATTCCAAGGTAACACTTGTATTACATTCCAAGGTAACACTTGTATTACATTCCATTCCAAGGTAACACTAGTATTACATTCCAAGGTAACTTGTATTACATTCCAAGGTAACACTTGTATTACATTCCGAGGTAATACTTGTAGCGTATAGTGGGTTAATTCTGTGGGCAAAAAGTTCTGCGGTTTCGTCCTAAAATGGGCCAAGTTTATTTCTGCGTTTTTATGCCCCCGAAGGGAGGCATATAGTTTTTTAACCATCTGTCGGTCTGTCCGCAATTTTCGTGTCCGGTCCATATCTTTGTCAGCGATGGATTTTCAAATAACTTTGCATGAATGTGTACCACAGTAAGATGACGTGTCGCGCGCAAGACCCAGGTCCGTAGCTCAAAGGTCAAGGTCACACTTAGACATTAAAGGATAGTGCATTGATGGGCATGTCCAGTCCATATCTTTTTCATCGACAGATGGATTTTCAAATAACTTGGCATAAATGTGTACCACAGTAAGATGCCGTGTCGCGTGCAACACCCAGGTCCGTAGCTCAGAGGTCAAGGTCACACTTAGACGTTAAAGGATAGTGCATTGATGGGCGTGTCCGGCCTATATCTTTGTCATCGATGGATGGATTTTCAAATAACTTGGCATGAATGTGTACCACAGTAAGACGACGTGTCGTGTGCAAGACACAGGTTCATAGCTCAAAGGTCAAGGCCACACTTAGACGTTAATGGGTGTGTCCGGTCCATATCTTTGTCATCTATGGATGGATTTTCAAATAACTTGGCATGAATGTGTACCACAGTAAGACGACATGTCGTGTGCAAGACACAGGTCCGTAGCTCAAAGGTCAAGGTCACACTTAGACGTTAAAGGTCATTTTTCATGATAGTGCATTGATGGGCATGTCCGGTCCATATCTTTATCATTCATGCATGGATTTTAAAATAACTATGCATGAATGTGTGACACAGTAAGACGACGTGTCGCGCGTAAAACCCAGCTCTGTAGGTCAAAGGTCCTAAACTCTAACATCCGCCATAACTATTCATTCAAAGTGCCATTGGGGGCATGTGTCATCCTTTGGAGACAGCTCTTGTTTATTTCTGCGACCTTCGAGAAAAGCAGTAATTTTTATGGTTTGCATAAATCAGAAGTAAATTCTGTGCATTGGAAATAGCTACTGCATTTACTACGTCATAATTAACGACTCGAATGCATATCGTTCTCGTCAGTTATGTCTTGGTGGCATTATCTTAGTCGGAATCTAGGACAGTGAAGTTGGCGCAGCTAATTTGTGTTTAAATCTGATTTCTTTTCATTACCATACCATGCATGATCAAAAATCAGAGTTAAAAATAAATACTGTAGGTCTAGTACCGGTAATTCATTTTGAAAGACATTTTCATAAAATGTAACGCTGCTGGTAGAAAAATTTACGATTTATTTACAAATATATACAAATGCAAAATCTAGTACATAGTCCGTTCACAGTCCATCAGTTACAACAGTAACAACACATATTAATTAGTTTGTTTAACTTTTTATAAACCTAGAATGTTTTGTGATATACACTTGTAAAGATTACATGCCCGAAATGGTAACCATTCGTGGACAATAGATTGATACAATAACAAAAGCAATCAGACAGCAGAGGAAAAACTCTTGAGATAAAGATAACGGTCATTATATTAAGCGAAATATCAAAATTTATTTCTGTGTCAAAAAATTCTGCTGATAGTTTAAATGTGCGGGATTTATTTCTGCGTGTCAGCCTCGACCCGCAGATTTTGCAGAAATAAAAACCCACAAAATTAACCCGCTATACGGTATTACATTCCAAGGTAACACTTGCTATATTACATTCAAATGTAACACTTCTGTTACCTTCCAAGGTAACTTGTTTTACATTCCAAGGTAACACTTGCTATATTACATTCAAAAGTAACACTTCTGTTACATTCCAAGGTAACTTGTTTTATATTCCAAGGTAACACTTGCTATATTACATTTTATTACATTCCAAGGTAACTTGTATTACATTCCAAGGTAACACTTGTATTACATACCAAAGTCACTTGTATTACATTCCAAGGTAGCACTTGTATCATGTGTCAAAGTAACACTTGTATCACGTGCTGAGGTAACACTTGTATTACATTACGGTCTTAAAAGCAGAGCCCATATTTACATGATGGTCCTAAAAGCAGAGCCTATATATACATGATGGTCTAAGATTAGTTTTGAATTATGCATCCTCTGTTATAATTGATTTTAACTGTCCTTCATCAAACAATAGTAACAAAATGGCTTAGGAAAGATTTAAAGTCAGTACAAATAAACATGATTTTTTTAGCTCACCTGTCACAAAGTGACAAGGTGAGCTTTTGTGATCGCGCGGTGTCCGTCGTCCGTCGTCCGTCCGTGCGTCCGTAAACTTTTGCTTGTGACCACTCTAGAGGTCACATTTTTCATGGGATCTTTATGAAAGTTGGTCAGAATGTTCATCTTGATGATATCTAGGGCAAGTTCAAAACTGGGTCACGTGCCATCAAAAACTAGGTCAGTAGGTCTAAAAATAGAAAAACCTTGTGACCTCTCTAGAGGCCATATATTTCACAAGATCTTCATGAAAATTGGTCAGAATGTTCACCTTGATGATATCTAGGTCAAGTTTGAAACTGGGTCACGTGGGGTCAAAAACTAGGTCAGTAGGTCTAAAAATAGAAAAACCTTGTGACCTCTCTAGAGGCCATATTTTTCATGAGATCTTCATGAATATTGGTCAGAATGTTTATCTTGATGATATCTAGGTCAAGTTTGAAACTGGGTCACGTAGGGTCAAAAACTAGGTCATTAGGTCTAAAAATAGAAAAACCTTGTGACCTCTCTAGAGGCCATATTTCTCAATGCATCTTCATGAAAATTGGTCAGAACTTTCATCTTGATGATATCTAGGTCAAGTTCGAAACTGGGTCACGTGGGGTTAAAAACTAGGTCAGTAGATCTAAAAATAGAAAACCTTGTGACCTCTCTAGAGGCCATATTTTTCATGAGATCTTCATGAATATTGGTCAGAATGTTCACCTTGATGATATCTAGGTCAAGTTCGAAACTGGTCATGTGGGGTCAAAAACTAGGTCAGTAGATCTAAAAATAGAAAAACCTTGTGACCTCTTAGTGGCCATATTTCTCAATGGATCTTCATGAAAATTGGTCAGAATGTTTACCTTGATGATATCTAGGTCAAGTTCGAAACTGGGTCATGTGCGGTCAAAAACTAGGTCAGTAGGTCTAAAAATAGGAAAACCTTGTGACCTCTCTAGAGGCGATATTTTCAATGGATCTTCATGAAAATTGGTCAGAATGTTTACCTTGAAGATATCTAGGTCAAGTTCGAAACTGGGTCACATGGGGTTAAAAACTAGGTCAGTAGATCTAAAAATAGAAAAACCTTGTGACCTCTCTAGAGGCCATATTTTTCATGAGATCTTCATGAATATTGGTCAGAATGTTCATCTTGATGATATCTAAGTCAGATTCGAAACTGGGTCACGTGAGGTCAAAAACTAGGTCATTAGGTCTAAAAATAGAAAAAACCTTGTGACCTCCCTAGAGGCCATATTTCTCAATGGATCTTCATGAAAATTGGTGAGAATGCTCAGCTTGATGATATCTAGGTCAGGTTCGTAACTGGGTCATGTGCGGTCAAAACTAGGTCAGTAGGTCGAAAAATAGAAAAACCTCTCTAGAGGCCATATTTTTCACGAGATCTTCATGAAAATTGGTGAGAATGTTCACCTTGATGATGTCTAGGTCAAGTTTAAAAGTGGGTCACGTGCCTTCAAAAACTAGGTCATTAGGTCAAATAAAAGAAAAACCTTGTGACCTCTCTAGAGGCCATATTTTTCAATGGATCTTCATGAAAATTGGTCAGAATTTTTTATCTTGATGATATCTAGGTCACATGTGCTCAAAAACTAGGTCACTATGTCAAATAATAGAAATAACGATGTCATACTCAGTTGAACACTGGGTCATGTGGAGATAGGTGAGCGATTCAGGACCATCATGGTCCTCTTGTTTAACATATTGAAATAATGTCTGGTAAAAATTTTTCATATATACAGGTAGCCTATGAGGATTTCAAGCGTCACATGGCCAAGATGTACAAACAGTATGATAGACAGCGTGTGGATGATTATGCTGACCACGAGGAGAGAAATAGACAGCCAATCAGCACTATTTCTGGTGTCTCAGACTCCGAACTGAACAAACCAATACCAAAATCTACTGTCAAGGTCACAGAAATAGAAGATTCTGAAACAGCAGGTGCTGAAAAACCGTTGGATAATGAAAACGAGGCTAGTTCAAAAACTGACCAATCAGAATCTGACAAGACTGTAAATGGTGATATTGGTGTTGGAAATAGTAAAAATGGTGAAAATGATGCAGCAGAACATCAAAGAGATAGACAAAAGATGCCTACAAGGACTGATTCAACTAGAAGTGGGCACAGAATGTTTAGTTCAGGGCCAAGGGCACCACCATTTAGGATACCTGAGTTCAGATGGTCTTATTTACATCAACAACTGTTGAAAGATCTCCTGTTCTCAATAGAGACTGATGTCCAAGTTTGGAAAAGGTTTGTTCTGTCACTTTACCCTGCTAAATTTCTAAAATGGACTGGTCTATCATTCAATTTGAGCAATACCATTTATTATTCGAAGGGGTGTTCCCTCAAATTTTACTGACTGAATAGCAAACAGTGCAGACTGATCTTGGTCTGCACTTGCACTGGTCGCAAAGGCAGGATCACTTGCCGTCAAATCAAGTTGTGAAGAATAGTTTTAGTCTTTGTCATTTTGTGAGGAAAGCATTCTGAAGTAAATTTTACTTCAGCATCAAAATAGATAGCAATTTTGTGAAAGATAAATATAAATCAACTTGTGTCAGTTTGTGCTACTAATTGCATGGGAAAACTTAGACGACATATAAAAGCTTCGATAAATGATTTTTTTAACTGCATTACTAAAAATAGATGATGAAGTTGCAGACATATGATACAAGAAATGTCATAAAAAGTGAAATTTCTGTTTCAGCCATACAACGAAAACTGTGATTGATTTTGTGAATTCGAGTGAGAACAATATTTATGTAGTTAATGTGACACATATGATCTCCCAGTTAGCGGACAATCTGATAACATCATGCGGAGGACTTCTCCCTTTACTGGCAGCAGCAACATCATCTAATGTAAGTGCTAGTATGGACTGGGGCCAAGGTTATAAACATAAATAGGGAACCAGTCTCAGAATGCAACCTTGCCATTGGTCAGTTTTAAGACTGTGCTCAGAACCAACCAGTCAGGTACTGTTGTTGTTAGACTGGTTATCCAAACTCTGTTTTATAACTTTGGACCCAGATGACAGGATTAAAAATACTTATTATTGTTAAAATACTGAAGGTAAAAATCTGTTATAAAGCTTTACAGATTTGCTCTGTGAGGACAATTCTTTGACATGTATATTAAGGAAAGTTGACAAGATGGCTTGCTGAAGGTCAGTGGTGCCTATAATTTGGCCTGGAGGGACATGTGAAGTCTTGCTCTTACAGTTTAAGGGATATCCAGGGGAAATAGAGAAAAAATTTAAATCCTTCATATTTTTGGAGTTATAATATTTTTTACATTAATCAAAAGAGATTATTTCTTACTTTGATGCTGTGAGTGTGCATATTTCATGATTCTGTAAACCTACATATGGTTAGGATAGCACCTGAATATTGTTATGAAATATTATACAAGTTTTCTTCTTTCCAGATTTACTAAGTTTTACTGTAACAAGAATAAAATTGTTAGGATTTGATTTCGATAATTTGTTACTTGTTTTCGTGACATCACACATTAGTCATATTTTGCTTATTACACCAAGATTTGATTGTTTATACAGCTGCTTTCTGTTTCCAATAATTGACTGAGTAAAATAGAGTTAATAAATCATTGATCTTTTACATGAAAATATACCTGAATATCTCTTTAATGCTTGAAAAATATTTTTAACGGGGCTTAATGTGAAATGATTGTAACTTGTATGGTTAATGCACAGTAAGCCCTTATTTGACATTATGTTTGTGTGACTTCAAATCCAACTGCTGAATCAAATTGACATATCATATATATGTATATACATGTATGCAAATAATAGTTTGACTGTATTGTGTGAGTTTAACACTTACTGTTTCCAACTGAAGGGGGAGGTGGAGATTTTAGAACCTACGCAGGGTCTCAGTATAGAACAAGCTGTGTCCATTTTGCTGCGAATTATGAACCTGACAGATATACTGGTATTTGCGAGTTCCACAACATTTGCCGAACTTGAGCAGGAGAAAAACATGCCGGCAGGAGGAATACTGAGGCAGTGCCTTAGATTAGGTATGGTAAAATAGCTCCCGATGTGTCAGTTTTGAGCAATAAGATCTCACCAGGAAAACTGTTTTACTGTAGAATCACAAATATTTGCAAAGGATTACTTTTTCCTAATTTTGCATTTTTGAAAATCTCGCAAAAACTTGGATTTCAATTACATTTGTAGAAAAATATTACAGCTTGTGCCAAGATTAAGCGTTATGTTATTAGGCTGTTTTTTGGTCATGGAAATATCTGATCTGTGTTACATCTAGGCAGAAGAATTTTATACATTGAAAGTTTTTGTCATAGAATAGCATTTGATTGTATAGTGTAGAAGTTTCGGGCAGACTAACTTTCTATTGTGGACAGTCAAAGTTTGGACCTGCAGTGAAACATCGCTTGCTCAAGCATCAGTTGCTTGAGAACCAGGGCAAACTTCAGCAATGTATTTAGGCCCAGGCATTTTTCCATATATTTTCTATCTTTGGATTCCTTGTAACCTTCAAGAACTCCGGCAACTTGCTCATCCGTATACATCTTTGAACAAGTGTTTTACTGTATGTCACCCCTAGAATTTTCTTTGGTATATAGAGGTACCGTTGTCTATGCAGTAATTTTTCAATGATATTAAGATTAGTTCATATTTCATTCTTCTGATTAGCATTTGTCACAACCTCTTTCAAGTATATATCTTCATAGTCAAGGTCAAATGATTTTCTTAGTTCACATAGTTCCTTGTTATTTTTGTCCTCATTCATTATACAGAATATATCAAATACTGTCATTAACTAAACTTACATTTCAGTATGCACAGCAGCTGTTCGTAACAGTCTGGAAGTTCGACACCGCCAAGTTCCCCCTACCCCACCCACTCCTACATCCACTGCACACCCGCTAGCTTCACATTCCAGAGATACGTCCAATCAGAATGGTACCACAGATCCTATACAGGCATTGATTGAAGGCTCACACCCAACTAGGAAGGTTTGTACAAGATTGCATATATTATTATAAACAGGTCTTCTATAGTTGTTTAAAATACTTTTCTGTAATGTAGATTTTTCATGCAGCCAAAACTTAAAAAAAATATAAGTAGGAACCAGTAGCTGCACAGAATTTGACATACATGTCATACGTCCCGGATTGTCCGGGATTGTCCCGGAAATCACATACATGTCCCGGTGTCCCGGCCAGTGTTGAAATGTCCGGAAAAGTAAAAATACAGAAAACAAAAATAACCCCCCAAAAAACTTGTTTTTTTGGGCTATATTGTTGAATTTTACATTAATAAAACACAATAAACAGTTCCTGGTGTCACATTGTTTATTCCTAATTATCTGATATCAGTTTCATGCCCTCGAGCGGGACACATGTTGATTAAGCCAGCTCAGATCAACACTCATATTGAACGCGCCCCGCGATCTTTTGATGACCCAGATTAATTTACAGTCAGCTATTTTGATGACCCTGATTATGAATTGACAGAATTATGCAATCAATAACAGTAATTTAATATTAGGAACAATAGCCGAAAATCCTGTTGTTTTTAGCACGTAGGCGGTGAAGCTACATGTAGCTTTTATGGAAGAAATGGCTGAAAACGGTCAATTAAACGATAATTATTTTAAAAGGTTGTAATCTTTTAAAATGTAGATTGATTGTCACACTAGAAACTGCATGTAATTGTATGATATTTATGCATGAAACAGACGAATACTAATGTCATGGTGTATGTTCCGGACAAAGGGTAAAAATCCCGGAAATTTTAACTCAGAATCCCGGAAATGTCCTGAAAAATTATGGCATGTATGGAATTTGATGAGTTTTGTCTTATTAATTTGTAAGAAAACAATTGACATAAATGATTGTTAGGTAAAGTCAGGTAACTAATATATTATTACACTTCTCTACCTTGTAATCTTGCTAATAATGCAAATGTAATATAACCCGATGTCTAAAGCACTTGTGAAAGCTGTAGAAGTTGGCTCATTATAAACATAATTTGAGCCGTGCCATGGGAAAACCAACATAGTGGGTATGCGACCGGCATGGATCCAGACCAGCCTGTGCATCCGCGCAGTCTGGCCAGGATCCATGCTGTTCGCTAACAGTTTCTCCAATTCCAATAGGCTTTAAAAGCGAACAGCATGGAGCCTGACCAGACTGCGCGGATGCGCAGGCTGGTCTGGATCCATGCTGGTCGCAAAGCCACTATGTTGGTTTTCTCATGGCACGGCTCATTTTATATATTGCAAACTCTTGATAATTCCAATAGATATAGTATTGTATACTGCATAACATTCAAATGCCTTGCATTAATTTTATTGTGGAATTTTAAATATTTCATGTTGCCATCTTTGAGTGAAGTACATAGGTGAATTATTTCTACCCCACTTGGCAGTTCAACAGACATCCCAACTTTTTCTGAATGCCAAGTGGGAGTTTTTGCTTTCCAAAGTGGGAGATTGAGGTGTTCAAGTGGGAGATTTTATACCGCGGTAATAATGTTCATGATAACGAAGCTTTTAACAAATCTAATGATAATATAAACTTATTTGCCCTTATAAAATCACTAGTCTTAAAAAAATTCACTTGTCTATATCTTATTATTCATGCATTTTTAATGTTTTGGAACAATCATACATGAAGCCTTCTGTGCAAAATTAAATAGTTATGGCACTTTAAGCACTATGTCTAAATTCAAAACACCACTGAGAATTAAACCTGCACTTTTATTTCTTTTGTTGGAAAGAAGACTCCCCAGGTGAATTTTACATGACAAACAGTACAGCTGTTAGAACTGTAAAAACAAAATGTATATAGCTAAAAGAATAAAAGTTCAAGCAATAGAAAATTTACTGTTTGATTCTCATCCCTGTCAACCAGTATTTAAAACCCCTGGCTCAAATACTTTATCCTGTTATCCAAAATTGAATGTCCGGGTATTGTTACACTTTCGTAGATTTGCCTAAACTCCAGTTAAAAGGATGTGTTTTACAAATTGTTATGATGCAAAGACAGTTTAACAGCATTTGATAGTAAGTGATATTAAAATTTACCATGACATTTCCTCTTATCAAAATGATTTTAAGAGAAATGTTTTTTTAAAACCTAGCACCATCTACTTTCGATTTCAAAAAGTTACAGAAAAAGCTAAAGCCAGTATAATTTCTAATCTAAATTTGATTGAATTTAATTAGATATCTAATGTCTGGATTTTAATTTAACTGTGACACATTAATTAACACCTGGCTTTGTTAAATCGTGTAATAAACAATATCAGCACGGGTAGTATAATGTGCGAAAATATCCGAAAGCTGTTGTTTACAGACTCGTCAGTAGTGATACAGTATGAGATAGGCGCAAAGAAGCGGATTATTTCATAATTTTTGTGTGTTTATGTTGTTTTGTTTTGTTTGTTTTAATCGGGAGATTGAGACTTCTGATCGGGGTGATCGGGTTTTACAACCAGAATCGGGAGAAACCCGATCGGATCGGGAGAGTTGGGATGTCTGGTTCAAGTTAAATATGTTGTGCATGCACAATGCTGTCTCCATGCCCTGATTCATCCAAAAATTATTCTAGACCCAGATGAGATATTATAACATTTTACGTTTAAAACCGTCCATTCATAGACAAGAAAAGAAATTATCCAAATAATCCAAAGCAAATGATTGAATGAATAATGCCATAATGAAATTAGCTATTACACTTGTTCAGAAACTGGTCCTGACCAGAAACTTGTCTGTCCAGAAACTGGTCCCGTCTGACTACTGCTCTCTAGCTAGTACATGGAAGTCTTATCTTGTAACAGGATACCTATGATTTAAGTTTGGTCATATATACCTGACATCAGTTTGTTTGCTAACTTCAGTACTCATTCTTTTAGAATATAGTTGAGAACCTGAATGAGCAGATGTCCCCAATCAAAGACTTTGACAAGCTTCTACAGGACATGGACATTAACAGGCTGCGAGCTGTTGTGTATCGTGATGTGGTAAGATACTCTCTAACTTTGTACTTGTATTTGTAGTCATGTTACAGCTAAGATCCTCTGTTGACTTGCCAGCTTTTATGCTGGAGGAAGTCCAAGGTGCCCCTCTGGGTATTTATACTCAAGTGTTATTAAACTTGCAGTGAAACAGTAAATCAGTCATAGCTGATTTGTAGTGTTTGTGTTGAATTTTGCTTCTTATAATAACCTGGTACAAGGGGCGTAATAGGAGTTGTGTTAATCAGTCAGTCTATTGCAAACAATTTTCTATTGAGAAAACTTTGTGGCTAGAATTAGTTAAACATTTTTACATGGCTCAAATGAAACTTTAAACACAAGATTACCATGAAGTTTTGGATATGGTAGACATAATTTTTAGCTCATCTGATTTTTTGGAAAAAAAAGATGAGTTATTGTCATCACTTGATCGGCGTCGGCGTCGACATTGCCTGGTTAAGTTTTATGTTTAGGTCAGCTTTTCTCCTAAACTAATAAAGTTATTGCTTTGAAACTTCCAACACTTGTTCACCATCATAAGCTGACCCTGTATAGCAAGAAACATGACTCCATCCTGCTTTTTGCAAGATTTATGGCCCCTTTTATACTTAGAAAATATCAGATTTCTTGGTTAAGTTTTACGTTTAGGTCAACGTTTCCTCTTAAACTATCAAAGCTATTGCTTTGAAACTTGCAGCACTTGTTCACTGTCATAAGCTGACCCTGTACATCAAGAAACATAACTCCATCCTGCTTTTTGCAATAATTATTGCCCCTTTTGGACATAGAAAATCAGTTTTCTTGGTTGAGTATTATGTTTGTCGGCTTTTCTCATAAACTATCAAAGCTATTGCTTTAAAACTTGCAACAGTTTTTCACCATCATAAACGGACGCTGTACATCAAGAAACATAACTCTATCCTGCTTTTTGCAAGAATGATGGCCCTTTTTAGACTTAGAAAATCATGGGTAGGACAATATTTCTATTATACAAAAAAAATCAGATGAGCGTCAGCACCCGCAAGGCGGTGCTCTTGTTTTAGTGTTGGTTCAAGCCCTGCAGAGTTAAGGGCTGCCATTACCTCTGACAAAATGGCATTGTGGTAGTAGTAATCACATTCAGTGATAGCTCTAGTTTATTTATTTTTCCAGGAGGAGACGAAACAAGCACAATTTTTAGCCCTAGCTATAGTGTATTTCACATCAGTATTGATGGTATCAAAGTATAGAGATATTTTGGAGCCGCCCAGCCCAGCTCAGACCCCGAGCCAGATGCCTCGCCGCAGCTCAAACCATGCCCCATCAGGTAGGATATAGTCCTTGCTAAGTGTCAGTTATAGCATGATAATGCTTCTATCTGCTAGCAAGTTAGGCACTGCTACTGACACAAAGATGAGTCTGTCCTTGCAATGAAAGCTTAAAAGTTATATGTTACTATTTTCTTCTTTCTTTAGCATTCTCGGGTGAAAGGTCAAAGGTTATAAAGCTGCATTAGGAAACCAGTTTCAGAATGAAGCCTTGCCATTGGTCAATTTCAAATTTGTGTTCAGAAATAACCAATCAAATGCCAGAGTATTGAAACTACTCTCCAAATCTAGTTTTATAAGCTTAGGCCCTTGTTTTAGCTCAACTATACGAAGTATATGGAGAGCTATTCTACTCACCACAGCGTCGGCGTCTTTCCGCGTTCCCACCTTGGTTAAAGTTTTTTTACACTCTCTTTTTTTCTCCTTATCTCTGTAATTACTTGATGGATTTGCTTTAAACTTAAAATAGTTATTTCTCATCATCACCCACATCATATGGCACAAGGGCCATAACTCGCACACCAATATTTCATGAATTATCCCCCCCTTTTTACTTAGAATTTAAGGTTCAAGTTTTGATGCACTTTCACTCTATCTCAGTTATTCCTAAATGGATTTGATTCAGACTTAAAATAGTTGTTCAACATCATCACTCACATCATATGACACAAGGCTCATGACTCTGGTACCAATATTTAATGAATTATCCCCCCTTTTGACTTAGAATTTCAGGTTAAAATTTTGATGCACTTTCACTATATCTCAGTTATTACAAAATGGATTTGTTTCAGACTTAAAATAGTTGTTCAACATCATCACTCACATCATATGACACAAGGGCCATAACTCTTGCACCAATATTTCATGAATTATCCCCCCTTTTTACTTAGAATTTCAGGTTAAAGTTTTGATACACTTTCACTCTATCTCAGTTATTACTAGATGGATTTGTTCCACCTTATCACCCACATCATATGACATAAGGTGTGTAACTCTGGCACAAATATTTCAGGAATTATGTCCCCTTTTACTTAGAATTTAAGGTTAATTTTGATGCATTTTCTCTATATCTCGGTTATTATGAAATGCATTTGATTCAGACTTGAAGTAGTTGTTCCATATCATCACCCACTTCATATGACACAAGGTGCATAAGTCTAGCTTCAATAATTATGCCCCCTTTTTGCTTAGAATTATACTTTTATAGTGTTTTGATACACTTTATCTTTACCTCTCTTTGTTACTTAATATTTTTGACACAGACTCAAGCTATTGTGCAATATCTTCATCCATCATTGGAGTCATTAAACACTCCAGTGACAGCTCCATTTTCCTCAGATGTGCCCAGTTTCACTATCCACCATTGAAATAGTTGAGCACGCTGTCTCCTGTGACAGCTCTTGTTCATTAATGTTAGTAAAAAAAATGAAAGTGAAAGCAAGTACCTCTCAGTGTAAGAATTTGAAAAGATTAACTTCCATTTGGTTATGAAATACATTGATACCTACTGTAATTCAAACATAAAAGAATATTGCACACATCATGATTCATTTCTTAATCATAGTTTTGAGATGACACATCTCATGTTGAACATGTTAGTGAAAATGAGACACTGTGGCAGACCAATATCTGATATCTTAAGAGAATCTTCTAGCTACCTTCTGAAAGGTTTAAGTACTTTCAACTTCATTACTCCAGTGTTACCAGACTGAGTTTGTAGACCAGTCTGGAAGGTTGCCATTGGTCCATTTTAACATTGTCCTTTGAAACAGGAGTATTGATATTTTAGACTGGTCACCAGACAAAACAAATGCACTGCTGCGTTGAGAAATGAACCTGCTTTGCTTTATGAGTTATTTGATTAAAACATGCAGGCTGTATTTCTATTTTAGATGCAAACTAAGAAAGGCTTGTTTTTGTGTTCTATGTAATGTGTTTGTTTTAATTCACTCCAAGGGGTATCAGGATGGACAAAAACTTACATATTTATTTAACAGGGCTCCGGAAATTTTGATAACTCAATCGGTCTGAAACAAAAATCCTGACATCGGCGCTACCCCACCCACCGCATTCCCAATATTACATATTTTGTAAAACGTGATAGGGTAAAGAAATAAGCATGTCATGCATTAAAACTGAGTTACCAGTCACCACGCGTTACCATACAATGAAGACAGTTATTCAGTGTTATGTGTGATCATTACTTTGTTTAAATTTAGATGTTTTTCCGAGATAATATGAGGCATTGACACCGTGTGCGTAACTAGTCTAAAAGCCAACGCATGTGACTTCGATACCGTATACATGGCAGATACTTTGTGATGTTTCCTCATTCTTTGACGGAATTCTATAAATTTCTATAAAATACAATGCGTCAAAGTGAGTTACACGACACATATTCTCTGCTAAACAGCCTAAGTATATAAAGAATACTCTGCCGCGGACCGAATGTGTACGTTATGTGAACGCTGAGATCGAATTTCCCGCATGTATAGCACCAAAACGTCACGCGGGTTGGCCACGGATATTTCATTTCACTTACGTTGTACTTCAATAAGCAACTACATTTTATAAAGTTATATGTTCTCTTCTGATGTAAACAAAATTTCATTTTGAAACGTTTTTTTAAAAGACCGATTTGATAAACAGTGCCACTCCGGTTTTCTTTATCATTCGTGGTTGCCCGTCCATTTTTTTCTTTTTTGTACAGTCGGGTTGCAAAGACGATTTTCTGCATTTGTTTCAACTGGAGCCCCAACAAATGAATCATGTAATTTTTTCAAATCAAGTAATTATAAAAGTTATTTTTATCGGTTTTCCGTGTGATGTCTCATTAAATCAAAGACCTGTAATGTACAATTATAGCAATTTGATTAAATGCAGCGACCATTTGTTTGTTACCGTGATCAAACATAGCCTTTTGAAATAAACCATCCGTCGGATTCTAAATAAAAGAAGTGGATCCCCATCGAAATGATTTGGATCCAGTCAGAAACGTTAGGAAACCAGTCAAAATGTCTAATACACCGCAGTCGGCTGTCTGCAAACATTAAAGGAGGTGCCGCGCGAGCACTGATTGCGTCACGCGCTAATTACGGACCGATTATCAAAGTGACAATCAGACCGATTGACACGTTTATTGATTATCTGAAGGTGCGACTAACAATTTACTACTTGGCAGGTGATCGTGTATTGAGATATTGGACTGAAATTTATACTTTTCTCCATTTTTACGGGACCGATTTTTTTCGTTTTTTCACTTTACGAATCGGTCTGAAAAGTCAAAAATCGGTCCAAAACCGACAAACCGGCAAATTTCTGAAGCCCTGTTATTTAAGTAAATATATTTTTATGTGCTAAAATGTCAGATTTTGTGAAATGAACTGCATTAACTGCTGGAAGAAAAAAAAGATTCTTTGAATTTTTATTGAGATATAGTGAAACCACTAGTTTGAGCATTGATGGCCCATGCACCAAAGCTCACTTGAGCAATTAATGGTGTCCTTGGCTTTTTAGCTCACCTGTCACAAAGTGACAAGGTGAGCTTTTGTGATCGTGCGGTGTCCGTCG